>NW_026585987.1:9898023-10068446 GCF_907164565.1 Psammomys obesus | reverse complement strand
ACACACACACACACACACACACACACACACACACACACACACACACAAAGTCATATATACATATATACATAAGCATATATGGCTTCAGGGATAGTTTTAGTATATAACCAATTGAGCCCTACATTTCTTAGTCATCTGTAGCTCCTAACCTCAAATCTTCAGATGTGTGTATATAACCTGGAGAAACAGCAAGGTTAACCAGGAAGGCAAAAAGGGACCAGGGTGAGTGAAAAAAGCAGTATACAAGTGATCTGAAGGGAAAGATGGAAAAAAAGGGGAAGGCTTTAATTAGAGAGGAGGAAGTGAGGTCAATACAGAAGGAGATGGAGAGAGGAGGGTAAAATAACATTTTAAATGCCTAAAAATGAAACATTACTTTTTGAAAAAAATGTTAGTATTTTATCGATTCTTTGATAATTTTAAAGCTATATTTTAATTATGTTAAAAATTCATTTCCTGGAACATGACCATGTCAAAATGATTGTGAAATATCTAAACTCAAAGTTTATCAATTCTTCTTTTATATAAACTGCACATCTATGATTTTCTATCTTCAAATAATCAGTTTGCCAAGGTACCTTTTGTCAATTAGTATTGTTTTGTCAGCTAGTTTCAGCAAACCACAAAAATTTCGAATAGATTTATTGGAAGTAATTTTAGTGCTGTTTGTCTCAGTAGGTTTTGTAACAGGCCAAAGTAACTCACTGGCTAAACTACAATTTTCTTCCATGTTCTAAAGTCTCCTTTGGTAGTGGCAATAAAACTCCATGTGTGGCTTAAGGAGCAGACATTTATTTCTCTCAGCTCTAGGTGCTTATATGTCTGAATGGAAACTAGAAGATTTTTTTTTCTGGGTAGAGCTCCTCTTTCTGGCTTGCAAATGGCCATCACCTCATTCATGTTGTATGTGCTCAGTCTTTCCTTTTTGCTCAGAGAGGGAGGGAAATGGAGATAGAAGGGAAAGCTAAAAGGGGATGGGAGAAGAGAGTGTTTCTATGCTGGTTCCTCTTATTATGAGGACACTAGTTCATTTTCCTATTGTGGCTCTTGCCCACAGTCTCATGTAAGCCTTATTATTTCTCAGAGTTCTTCTCTCAAATATAATTTTGTTGGGAGTTGAGTTTTCAATCAACATATGATGGATGGGATGACAAACCTTCAGTCTAAAATACTAGATACTGCCGTCAGTCCAGTTTCCCAGTTTGCTTTAGAACCCAGTTCATCAGGACTGCCTGGATCCTCTTCCTCTGTGGTCTGATAAGGCCGCATCACCAGGGGCAAGTGATCAAAGAGCAGGCAATTGAGTTTATGACAGAGGCAGTCTTGATAAGCTATGGGAAGATGGCAGAGAAGAACTCCCCCTTTCAGGAGATGGGGTGGGGGGAAGGGAGGGAGAGTGGAAGTGGGAGGAATTGAGGGAGGGGCTTCAATCGTAAAAAAAAGAACAACAACAAAAAAGAACACACTTTCATGCAATCTCCTCAGGAATCAGTCACAAAGAATCACAGTCAAATAAGTTTGGAGAACTCTGGCTCAAGTAAAATCAAATAGCTTTCCCATTAAAGTCTTCCTCAGAGCCTTGAAGGTGCACATAATTCTGAATTACTGATGGAAAAGCTCTATATTCAAGTAATTTCTTACACCATGCTTAGTAACAGTGCCCAGTTGCATATTACACAGAAAACAATGTAGAAAATGCTAATATTGAACAGTGAAAATTTTGTGTATGTATGTAAATAAATATCATATATTAGAATTCATATGAATATGATTACATAGAAAAATTGTTTTATATTAATGTATGCTATATTTCATGTCTATCATTAACATAAAAATAGCATAATATTATGAACAAGAAAGCCATTGAAGCGTGTTTTAGAGTTAATGTGAAGTAAATATGGAGCAGTGGAATGTTGGATTGAAGAGGTTTTTATGAAATATAAAGTTATGTACTTTCTGGACATTGTAGGCCTCTGTCAAACTAAATTTTAGAAGATATGTGTTTCTCTTGCTGAAATATGAACATATGTAAGGGCGTGTATATTAACTACAGACTGTGGATGTTCATGTGCATGGTTTAAGTTTCACCCACTGATGTCTTATTATCATAGCAGAGGAATCAGGCTGTGCACAGCAAAGTGATTTTGTGAGGTCCCAGTTAGCTAACTGGGACCACAAGCAGAGCTAGAATTAAAGAATACCACCTCTTACATCCAGGCTCATTGCCTATTGCCTTGGTTTATCATTTTAAAATTTTGTTTTATTTATTTTATTAACATATTGTTTTTAATTATTTTATTTTTTTCTTAAATTTTATTTATTTATTTATTATTAATTACAGTTTATTCAGTTTGTATCCCAGCTGTAGCTCCCTCCCTCTTCCTCTCCCATTCCCACCCTCCCTTCCTCATCTCCTCCCATGCCCCTCCCCAAGTCCACTGATAGGGGAGGTCCTCTGGCCTTCCCTCTGACCCTAGCCTACCAGGTCTCATCAGGACTGGCTGCATTGCCTTCCTCTGTGGCCTGGTAAGGCTGCTCCCCCCACAGGGGGTAGTGATCAAAGAGCCAGCGACTGAGTTCATGTCAGAGACAGCCTACATTCCCCTTACTAGGGTACCACTTGGACACTAAGCTGCCATGGGCTACATCTGTGCAGGTTAACTCCATGCATGGTCCTTGATTGGAGTATCAGTCTCAGAAAATACCCCGAGTCCAGCTTTTTTTTTTTTTTTTTTTTTTTTTTTTTTGGATCTGTTGCTCTCTTTGTGGAGCTCCTATCCCCTCCAGGTCTTTCTATCTCTGCTTTCTTTTATATGGTTCCCTGTACTCTGCCCAAAGTTTGGCTATGAGTCTCAACATCTGCTTAGATACCCTGCTAGGTAGAGTCTTTCAAAGGCCCTCTGTGGTAGGTTCCTGTCTTGTTCTCTGTTTTCTCCCTCTTCAGATGTCAGTCCCATTACCCTTCTTGAGAGAAGATTGACCATCTTACCCAGGCTCCTCCTTCTTGCTTAGCTTCTTTAGCTGTACAGATTTTAGTATGTTTATCCTATATTAGATGTCTAATATCCACTTATAAGTAAGTATGTACCATGTGTGTCTTTCTGCTTCTGGGATACATCACTCAGGATGATCCTTTCTAGTTCCCATCATTTGCCTGCAGATTTCATGATTTACTAATTTTTAATTGCTGAGTAGTAAATGCACCACAATTTCTGTATCCATTCCTCAGTTGAAGGACATCTGGGTTGTTTCCAGATTCTGGCTATAAAACTGCTATGAACATGGTGGAGCAAATGTCCTTGTTATATACTTGAGCATATTTTGGATTTACACCTAGGAGTGGTTTAGCTGGATCTTGAGGAAGCACTATTCTTAATTGTCTGAGAAAGTGCCAGATTGATTTCCAAAGTAGTTGTACAAGTTTACATTCCCACCAGCAGTGGAGGTGGGTTCCTCTTTATCCACATCCTCTCCAGCATGTGTTGTCACTTGAGTTTTTGTTCTTAGCCATTCTCATGCATGTAAAGTGAAATCTCAGGGTCATTTTGATTTGCATTTCCCTGAAGGCTAAGGATGTTGAGCATTTCTTTAAGTGTTTTTTTGCCATTCAATATTCCTCTATTGAGAATTCTCTGTTTAGCTTTGTACCCCATTTTTTAATTGGGTTACTTGATTTGTTGCTGTTTAACTTCTTGATTTCTTTACATATTGTGGATATTAGCCTTTGGTCCGATATAGGGTTGGTAAAGATCTGTTGAAGGATACAAGTCACTTACCTAAACATAGTAAAGGCAATATACAGCAAACCTATAGATGAAATCAAACTAAATGGAGAGAAACTTAAATCAACCCCACTGAAATCAGGGACAAAGCAAGGTTGCACACTCTCTCCATTATCTCTTCAATATTCTTTTTGAAGTCCTAGGTAGAACAATAAATCAATTAAAGTTCTGTCATTTTTTGTCCTCTCAATTCATCTTTCAAATGAGAAATTCGCATTTTTCAAAGACATATGACTTTAAAAAATGCATTAGGAATCAGCAAGATGCCTCAGAAGTTGAAGAGGTCAAGCTTGAGGTTCAATCACTGGGACCTACATGGTGTAAGAAGGAAACAGATTCCTCCAAGCTGTCTCCTGACTTCCACATGATTGCCCTGATATGTTCACACACACACACACACACACACACACACACACACACACACACACATGCATGTACACATGGACTTGTTCTTGTTCATATGGACAAAATGAATGAATGAATAAATATGAATAAATACACGAATGAATAAACATATAAATGAATTAATATAAAATATTTAAGAAGTAAAATACATAAAGAAAATGCATTAGATGTGGCCTTCAAATTTATGACATTATTAAACACATATAACAGGGAATAGCCTGTTTCTCATTAGCTCTTAATCCTGGGGAAGTTCATACTCCACTGGTTAAAAAATAAATTAATATTTTTCATTAGCAAAGGCAGTTTGTTGAGAAAAAACAAAATTGAAATATTCATCTTTCAATTTAAAAAAATTAAAAAAAGAAAACCTTAACAATTGATCTGAGAACAGTCACCCATATCAGAAGGACAAAGAATCCACATCCTGGCCCTTGGGACACATGCTTCTAGAGTTTTAGTCAGTATGGGAGTGACTCAGTTAGATGAATCAGCCCCTTTCCACAATCTCTGTTGCGGACAGCAGGCCCGGGGAGGAAAGCAGCCAGTGTTTCCAGCATCCATCGCTCATCAAGGTGCTCAAGTGCATGACGATGTGCTTGTAATGTTCTCTGTCAGTGGAAGAATTAGACGTTTGTCCTTATCAAGGGCTGATGAGTTATCCACACAAAGTTACAAATGAGTCAACACGTACAATTTTGTGACATTTCTGTCTTTTGTTCTTCCTGCTTGTAGAGACTACATGAACTCAGAAATCTAATTACCCTTTGGTGATGAAGCAAGATGAGAGCAAGCTCAGAGCCTGGAGATTTTTTTTTTTTAATAAACCCAGAGCCTGGATTTTTTTTTTTTCAAATAAACCCATCTCTGACAATGCCTGCTGAAAGATGGTGCCTACCTGAGAGCAATGGAGGTTTCATCATTGTCCTGTTCAAGAAGTTTCCTATCTGGGCAAAGATAATGAGATGCTCTTCTAGCCTTTTGCCAACTATATTCATCTGGTAAAAGTATCCAGACAGAATATGCTGAATTTAGCTGCAATAGCTGGAGCATTTCCTTCAGTGGGAATTAAAGCTGCAAACTGAGAAGCTTTAAATATTTTAAAGCTTTATTTTATGAGTTGTCCTCGTCATGGTCTCTTCACACAATATAACACTGACTAAGACAGGTATTAAGCACCATTAGTTGTAAATAAGAAAGAGCCTAGAGTACTCTGTGTGCTTATACTACAATATTTTAAAAATGAACAAGTCTATTCTGTGTGGATGAAGTATACACAGAGTGGAATCAATTACCAGGCATGTGGGTTAGGTGTGTGGTGCTGAGGAACCCAGATTATAGGGTACTGGTACACAGACCTGGAAAATGTGGGCTGTAGTGTCTTGTTTCTTAAGAAGCCCTTTGCACAGCCCACCTGGTAAGAGAGTAGCTTCTAGGCAAACCAGTCAGGTGGTCTCTGTCCATTTGCAGTCTAGTGTGTGTGTGTGTGTGTGTGTGTGTGTGTGTGTGTGTGTGTTGTCTGTGTGTGGGGGGGTGAGTGTGTGGTTGGATTGAAGGATAACTGCATTTATTTCAGTTAGATCCATCTGTGGCTTGCTTTGCCTGGAAGACCACAGCAATGAAAAAGAACCATGCAAATGCAAAAACATTCCTTGCAAAGATAAAGCAAACATTAGGAGCTTGAAAATGGCTCTCCTGCAGCCATCTTTATCCTCAAGGAAAGCTTTGAAGGCCAGATTAGCTGAAGATAGCATAGAAGTTGAGATCTGCAACAAAACTGACTGTGGGAGGTTTACTCTGACTATTTTTCAGCTGTCACAGCATAATGAAGAAGTGGTTGAACAATTCTATTTTCAGATAATTAGTCTACTTATACATGTTTACAGTGCTTTATTTTTACAGACATTTTCATATTATTTTTACAGGGCTTAACGGTCTTATGTTTAAAAAAGTAAGAACTTCAACTTCTAAGCATTTAGGAGTTGGAAGAGTTATTATCTATCATCTATCTATCTATCTATCTAGCTATCTATCTATCTATCTATCTACCCACCTACATACCTATCTGTCTATATCATCTTTTTAATGTGTATATCTGTGCACCATGTTCATGCCTGGTACCATGGAGGTAAGAAGACCCCTTAGAACTGGAATTACTATGGTTGTGAGCCATCATGTAGGTGGTGGGGACCAAACACAGCTCTTTAGCAAGAACAGTAAGTGCTTCTAACTACTGAGCAATATTATCAGTTTTGAGTTGGTAAAGGTTAAACTAGTCATTTCTCAGCTTTTAAAAAAATTACACTTGATTTCTTGGGATCTCATTGCAAAGCAGAATGACAAATCACACCAGTTTTTGTATATTTTACATTTATTGCTAGCTATTGCCTATGTTTACATAAAGCACAATGTGGATTTCAATGCCTTTAGAGCTGAAAGAACCTATAGGCATTGATGGATTTATGAGAAAAGGGAAGGATCATAGGTGTTTGGTGGTTTAACCCAAACTGGTCCCCATAGGCTTCTATATTTGGATGCTTAGTTGGAAAAGGTTAAACTAGTCATTTCTAGTGAGTGGCACTACTTGATAAGGATTAGGAGGTGTGGCAGTTTTGGAACAGGTGTGGCTTTGTTGAAGGATGTGTGACAGTAGGGGTGGGTCTTGAAGTTACACAATTCCAAACCAGGCTGGTAATTCATTCCTTTTCCTACTGCCTATGGATACAAATGTAGAACTCCAAGCTGCTTCTCTAGAACCATGTCTGTCTGTACATGGCCATGCTTCTCACCATGATGATAATGGACTAAACTTCTGAAACTGTAAGCCAGCCCCAGTTAAATGCTTTATTTTATGAGTTGTCCTCGTCATGGTCTCTTCACAGCAATATAACACTGACTAAGACAGATATTAAGCACCATTAGTTGTAAACAAGAAAGAGCCTAGAGTACTCTGTGTACTTGTACTACAGCAAGGAAGTGTTATACAAAATCAGTCTCCTTTAGGAAATATGTAACCAAATAAACCTTGATGATGAAATAAAAGAAATTGTCTCATTAGGAAAGAGTCAAGGAATCCTTTTCCCAGATCTGGTCATTTGACACTCTTCAGTAAATATCGAGCTTTGAGAATTTATATCCAATATTACATATCATTATATGTTAATGTATACAATTTAAGTATATTTTTAGGCTTATTGTGCTAGTTAGCATTAGCTGTCACCTTGGCAAAGTGAAGAATCACTTGAAGAGGATTCTCAATTGAATAATTGTCTTTTTCAGATCTGTCTATGCTATTGTTTGTAAAGAACTGTCTTAACTGATAAAGGAGGTTCCAGTCTGCTGTGGCCAGGACCATTTACTGAGCAGCTAGTTCTGGACTGTATAAGAAAGCTAGCTACCCATGAATTTGTGAGCAATCCAGCAAGCTGCATTCCTCTCTGTTTCCTGTTCAAGGTTTCAGCCCCCACTTCTCTTAGTGATGGACTGTGACCTGGACACATAATGAAAATAAATATGTTTTTCCATGAGATGCTTTTGATCAGAATAGTTTTATTATAGCAACAGAAATCAAACTAGAGCACCTCTATTAGATTAATTAAATCCTGCTGCTCTCTTGTTAGAGTCCCTGTGGTATCTTGTCTTACTTTTGATTTCATCAATGATTTATTTTTAATCAACAGACTTATATTTCAATCTTTATATCCTTAGTTTATGCAATTTAGTAACTCTGAAACCCAGTTATAATTTTTTTACCAAAAGTTGTGCTTATCAGATGCTAATATTCATAACTTCATTGCTTAAACATTGTATGTATGTATAATGTTCATTTATTTATGTATTGTTTGTTTTGAACAATATATTAGGCATAAACTGTTATGTATATTTGGGGAAGTATAATGAACAAGAGAACATGCATAATTCCATTTTCACTGATTTTTAAAAGTAGATGTATGTTTTAAATTTACTTCTGTCAAGTACACATAATGCTAATCACTTTTATATTTTGAAGAAGCAATAATTTGCTTTATAAATACTTGATTCCTGAAGACATAAGGCAAGCACATGCCATCCATTTCAATAGATGTTCAAAGTTGAGTAGTGAGCCTTCGAAGTGATCAGTTATAGCAAAAGAAGGCGACAATAACGAACAACACTCAAGAACTAGACATTTATTTGATTTTATTTTGATGCATATAAGACTTTTAAGAAAAATGAATTTTTGTTAAATATATATGTTTTAAAGTTATATATATATATATATATATAGTGTTATGTAGTGATAGTGTTCTCTTTATACAGTTTTAAAGTATTCTCTCTCTACATATATATCTCAGCTTTAAAGTACTTTTGTTAGATATATATTTATATATAATCTCAGTTTATTGAATTGTATTTTTATTAGTCTATATGTATTTACACCGGAAGTGCACAGTGAGTGAACCAAATCTACCTGAAACTCTGAAAGTGAAATTTAATAGCTTAAATAGATCATGCTAGAAGAGTGAACATCATGTCATTGTCAAGGGAATACTCCAAAATATCCTTGCCAGTGCTGGCACCACGTTCTCTGTTTCTTATCGGGACAGATTCTTGTTATAGCTTATAGAGCAGGTAAACAAGGGCTCTTGTCTTCTCTATTCACATCCCAAGGTTAGCTAACATACTATGATATGTCAATCAGAATATCCTGTTACCCGAACTAGAAAACATGGAGAGAAGTGGCAGCGGTATAAAAAGACTTAGAGAAAAGGGCTAGAAGATGGCTCAGTTGAGAAAGCACTTACTGTGTAGGCATGAGCATTTTATCTTGGATTCTCAGCACCACAAGATGAGAGCTAGGAGTGATGCAGCATGCTTATAACCCAAAGGTAAATTTTGTTCTAGGTTCAGTGAGAGTATCCCTCACACAATATAAGGTGAAGAGCAAGTGGAGAAGATTCCTGATGTTGACCTCTGGCCCTCAAATCCTCAGGCAGAAAGACATCAGAGAAAATGTACAATATTTGGATAAAGTTAGAAGTCAGGAGTGAGCTACAGTTAAAAGAAAGTGTAGAATCATGAAAGATAAATGTTCAAGAAAATATATGAAGCTGAAAAAAAAAGATGTAAGGATTTGACTCTGGAAAAGACTCAAGAACAAGAGATATGGGTGATATGCCACTATAGGAGAGCTACAAAGTCTGGAAATAAAATGAACTTTATCCTGTATGAGGCTGCATTACTGATAATTCATTGTGTGGCCGAGCACGTTTGCAGACTCAGCGTTCTGCCTCGAGGTAGAGAGGCTATGGTCTGGCTTTCTTGAGGGTTTGGCTCTAGCGTGTTTTACCTTTCCTTAGGTTCAGTGCATTTGTATATAAATGGTGCACAATTTGCCATCCGCAGTGTTCTGTGATACAACTGAAGTGAGCTTTATCATCTTTACAACCAGAGTTTGCAAAAGGGACCAGATTCCTTGAGAGTTAAGCATATTTTCTAACATACATAGGTTTATGGAAGGGTTTTTTTCTTTTCTTTTTTTTAACCTTGCTTGAGTTTGGTAGTCTTACATTTTTGAAAACTTACATTTTAAAAAATGCTGTGTTTCAACTAGTGCTATTGTTTATCTGAATGTTTCTACCACATTATAAACTGCAGCATTTTATTTAAACCGTTGATTTGTATTTGCAGCACAGAAAATAAACTATGCAGTTTACTTCTGTCAATTCTAATAATAACTCCAATGCCATGCTTGCCAAAACCTCCATTAAAGACATATGCCTTGAGTCACTGATTCCAATAATAGGGGAAAACAGCCTTTCCCAGCAGCTGGGGGTTTAATACTGCTTTTGAAGAGAAAGAGGAGAAACATCCTACCCAAATATTTATACAGCTTGAGATTCCTAGGAGACCCTCAGTAGCAGGTAGGACTCTGTTAATCCAGCTGAATGTCCACCCCCAGCTGCAGACTTTCAGGTAGCTGGGTGGAACAGCAAAGGCATACAACGTCACTGTGGTGACATGGTGCTATGGCTAAGCCATTTCTTCACTCCTGTTCCAACCTTCAGTTACATTAAGGTGAGAAAGATGGTTTTTAGGAGCTTTGTCTATATTGGGTTCTACTTGTCTGGACCATCAGCTCTGGGAGGCACAGGGAGCCCTTAACTCAGGCACCTTGTCTATAGCAGGCTCTCAGTTTACTTATTGTGTGAAATATAAATTCTGAAGTAAGTTGTTTTCCCTTTATGGCCTCTCTGAATTCCCATGTTGTTCTCAGAATACGATGTTGGGAAACAATCTACTTATACCTAGGTACTCTGTTTTAACCACAAAGGCAAACTCCAGATCTCTCTTTCAGAGGATACTATTAAGTAATCAAAGTTAAGGGTCACAATTTGTTAGGCATACTTGTTGAATGCTGAAGTATAAATAACATTTGATCCTGATAAATTACTCGAGATTATTTATGTGACCATAATATGAGTGGATTTGATTGAGTCAGACTGAATATGGATCAGGTGAAATGAATTTAAATAACGAAGGTGCTTACAAATTGCAATAAATTAGAATGCAGGGAAATCAAAGGTGTAGTTTCTAAATTTACAGCAACTATTTCTGGTCATGTGATTTGAAAAAATATTTTCAGAACAATTGTTATTTTTGTAATAGTGCCATGAAATGCAAGTCAGCTCAAAACCAAGACTTTTTCACTAATGATATTTAACAGATGGCATTGCACAGATACTCGTATCAATGACAAACAGTATAAAAATAGAAAGAAAACATTGACTGAGCACTCATGCTCTTCATGCCCTGTTGCATGTTCTGTTGCTGTTGACACAGATTCTCTAGCGAAACTGAAAGATCTCAGGAATGGCTGCTGCTCCCCTGTTGCTTGCACCCTTTCCGGAATTTGAATATATAAAGACACAAATTCTAGCATAATCAGCCAAGGAAATAGTTTGTGCAAGTCTTGTTTAGCAACTTTAAATTTTAAATCATGATGACATATACTCGTAGCTCTCCCCCCATCCCCCGTGTGTGTGTGTGTGTGTGCGCGCGCTGCAGTCAAGATGTGTGGCTTGGCATCCGTCACGCTGCTGGTCACTGCCAGAGACGCAGGAAATCGCCAAGGTAAAGCTCCAGCTTGAAGAGAAAGAAAATCAGAAGTTTGATGTCCTTAAAGCCATATCCATCAAGAAACAGGCGGTGGCCTGCATCAGCTTCTTCAAGGTTGATGTTGGTGATAAGTACGTGCACTTGAGGGTATTCGAAGCACTAACTCATGAAAACAAGCCTTTGACCTTATCTTCCTACCAGACCAACAAAGAAAAAACACGATGAGCTGACCTACTTCTAATTCTGCAGCCCCTTTGCCAAATACTTCATTTTTTCAATCTGTGTTTGGGATCACGAAGTTAAATATCTCTCTGTGATTGAGACGGAGGAGTTAAACAGCTTCTTTTGTGATTCCCAAACTGCACTGTATTTTATTTTCTTCCAGATAATTATTTTCAGAGAGCTAGCTCTATATGATCTCTCTCTCTCTCTCTCTCTGTATATATATATGGTGAAACATGAAAAGGAACTCATATGTAACAATTTTAAAGTTGTAGATACAAGCAAGCATGTCAGTTCTTGTTTTTGCCATATTCACTATTTATAAAGTCATCAGAGGTATAATTTCTTTATAGCAAATGCCATAACAATCTGACTGTCATTATGCATCTAATTAAAGGTTATGTGATTCTGAGAAGTAACTGGACGCAAGCTCTGTGTTTTGTATGTTCGGGTGAGGCCATCCTGTGTACTGTGGTTGTTAGAGGGCGTGTTCACTCATAAAGGGTAGCCTTTAGGGATGAATTTTCAAAACTATCATTTATTCCCCTGTTCCACTGAATTTGGAAACGTCAGAGCTAATGGAGAACAGTTAAGTATGAAAATGCTGGATGGGGTATGAAGCAGATGCAGCCGCCTGCTCCTGGGTGTGTTTGCTCTAATCATAAGAAATGTACTCAAAGCTATTTGATGATCTGCAGTTAATTCCTTGATGAATAGGGTACCTTGGGGTTGATCTAGGGCTCTCAATATTTAGTGAAAAATCCAACCATTTTCTTCCATCAACAAAATCCTTTTTATCATCATAATCCCTTCTTGGAACAAGAAAAGACCAAGAAAGCCATTCTCTGGCTTAATAGAAAGGAAAGGAACATTAAATTCTTGGTAAGAATTTTCTGAAATCAAAGGAGATAACTTCTCCAGAAGTTGGTAAGTAGTTTCTCTTTTTAATGATGATGCTGTCTCTTAGACATCTTAAGACCAAGCCATTAGGACAGATTTGTTTTGAATTAATACATTAATAGGAACACATAAAATATTTCTTCTTTGATGTTAACCTTGGTCAGCATTTCTTGTATCAACACTGTAAGAAATTTCCCCATTTCTCTTTTTTTCTATATATTTTTTATTTTTTTAATTAGTAATTATGCTTTGTTCACTTGGTATCCCTCCTGTAGCTCCCACTTCTCCCCTCCCAATTCCTTTATTCCTCCCCCTTCTCCACACATGTCCCTCCCAAAGTCCACTGGTAGGGGAGGTCTTCTTTTCCTTCCATCTGATCCTAGTCTCATCAAGAGTGGCTTCATTGTGTTTCTCTGGACAGGTGATTAAAGGGCAGGACAATCAGTTCATGTCAGAGGCAGTCCCTGTTCCCATTACTATGGAACCCACCTGGACACTGAACTTCCATGGGCTACACCTGTGCAGGGGTCCTAGGTTAAATCCATGAATGACCCTTAGTTGGAGTATGAGTCTCAGGAAAGATACCTGTGTTCAGATTTTTTTGGTTCTGTTGCTCTCCTTGTGAAGTTCCTGTCCTCTCCAGATCCTACTATTTCCTACTTCTTTCATAAGATTCCCAAGGTTTGGCCATAAGCCTCAGCATCTGCTTTGATAGTCTGCAGGGAAGAGCCTTTCAGAGGCCCTCTGTGGCAGGCTCCTGACTTGTTCCCTGTTTTCTCCTTCTTCTGATGTCCATCCTTTTTGCCTTTCTGGACAGGGATTGAGCATTTTAGCAAGAGTCCTCCCATTTGATTAGTTTTTTTTTTTTTTAGGTGTACAGATTTTAGTAGGTTTATCCTTTATTATATGTCCATATGAGTAAGCATATACCGTCTGTGTCTTTCTGCTTCTGGGATAGCTTCTGGGATGATCTTTTCCAGTTCCCACCATTTACTAGAAAAATTTCATGATATCCTTGTTTTTTATTGCTGAGTAATATTCCATTGTATAGATGTAACACAATTTCTGTATCCATTCTTCAGTTGAGGGGCATCTGGGCTGTTTCCAGCTCCTAGATATTACAAATAAAGCTGCTACAAACATGGTTGAGCAGATGTCCTTATTGTATACTTGGGCCTCTTTTGGATATATGCCTAATAGTGGTATAGCTGGATCTAACTCTTTTATCTGACTCATTTTTCTCTATTTTGGGATTTTAAGAATTCTATTCTTTATCCATCCATTTTCATTCACTCTTATCACCAACCTGCTGCTGCTGAAAACATATAGCAGGTGCCAACTTGAGGTGAAGAACTCCAAAATGAGAATAATAACAATAATGACAAAGCTCATAGTGTACTTATTATGTGTTAGACCCAGGGTTAACTGGGGCATATGCATGATCCCATTTAACTGTATCAACTACCTGTGAATTTAACTCTTAATTCTGCTGCTTCAACCTCTTGAATGCTGGGACAGCAGGAATGCTTTATGACACGTATCAGGGTGGATGGGTGCTCTTGTCTTCTCTATCCCAGGAGAAGAAAAGGAAATTAAATGCTATCACAGGATTTTCTTACAGCTGTACAGATAGCAAATCTTAGCCGTGACAATTTGACTCTGAAACAAACATTGTTTTTTCACATCACATTTACAAAGATATCTGCTTATCAATTAAATATTTTCCCAATAAGATTTAATCAAGAATCATGAAACATGAGACAGAAGCCTATAGATTAAGGATAAAATGTCATACAAAAACAATAGTCATTTTGCTGTTGTTAGAGCTTGTTTATTTAGAGACAAGAAACTCATTAATCAAATAATTATAAAAATGCAAAATGAAATCAAGCTGGAATAAGTAGTAAGTAGGACAATTTTAATATTCAGTGAGAGAATCTAAAAGGAAATCGATTCTTTGTGGGAAGGAAACAAGGGTGCTATAAGAAGGGCTTTCCCAGGAAAAAGCTAATTAAGTTGAGCATGAAAGCAGTAGTTAACTAGGCAAAGAACAGTTTCTGGGAAGAGAGTCCAACATCTTCAATGACTCTGAGATTGTAGGGGATATCATTTAAAATGTTGAGGTACTTGGTTCACAGGGTGCTAAAACTGCTGTCAGAGACTAGGCTAGCAAGTACAAAACTGTGCAGTAAACATTTCCCTCTTTTCTTACCAACTCTGAAAAGCTATTGGGGGCTGCTTCACTGTAGTGAAGCAAAGACCAGCTAATTTCTTTGAAAATCTTATTCTGCTTGTTATCAGAAAACTAGAAAGGAGGAAGAAAAATAGATTCAGTAAAGTCAAAGATATTTCAGAGCACAGCCCCTTAAAGATGGGTTGTGACACCATGTAGGGTTATGTAACTGGATGTGGGACTTGTGAAAAATCTGGTCACAGTAAAGAATCATGAACATGTGATGACCAAGATTAACTTAAAGTATAACTCAAAGTCAATGATGTCATGAGTCTGGTGTGTTTCTGACAGTAATAGGCCATGTCTCAATGAGCAACTGCATTGAATTAGTTTTCAGCAATGACATGTGTACTGTGTACTGCAGAGGTCATGGCACCCAGTGCCAGTGAATGCTGCCTAAAAACCCTGAGTTCAAGTTCAAGACTATTGAATGCTATGTATGAATAACAGGGAATTTTTACAGTACAAATGCTTTGGCTCTAATAGAAACATAATGGTTTATTTATGGTCAGTTGAGTTGAAGGTGAAAGATCTCTGAGCAACACAGCTTGAATGAGACTTCTCTCAGTGTCTCTCCATGTGAGACTTATACCAGTGTTTCTGTCATGTGAGAAAATCTGTAGAGTCTACCCACATATCTTTGGAAGTGTTAAATTTTAGCTTTCTAAGAATTTGGATGGTAATCTTAATTTCTATTTCTTTATATAATTTCTCAGAAAGATTTAAATGTGATGACTGGGTCTGCCTGGAATACTAAGAGAGGCCAAGTAACTGACTAAAGCGATCTTCCTTCACCAATCTAATGAGCAGCATCTAACCTGCCGCCCAGAGATTGGAAAAAGACAGAAGGGAAAGGATTTAAAACTTTTAAAATTGGAGCACTTACTTCATCCTGTCCTATGTTTAACCTTTTTTTGGGCTTTTAGAATCAAGTGTAACCTGCGCCATTGGTATTTTCTTGTTTTCCAACCTGTAGAAGTCTGTGTCTAAGAACTCCTTGGTCTTGATAATCACATAAGCCATTTCCTGCATAAAAACTTCCTTATTCTTTCTTACCATTCCTCTCTCTCCATATATGTGAATATATATATTTTACACATATAAATATGTAAAGAACAAATAAGATATATATATCAAATACAAATACACAAATACATATATATCCTATTTGTTCTTTACACCGGAGAATTCTGTTATACCAGTTGGAATTGCCTAAATGGGTTATGAAATCCAAATTCTTTTTTTTACTGTTTTTTATTTTTTTAAATTTTTATTATTAGTTACATTTTATTAACTCTGTATCCCAGCTGTATCCCACTCCCTCATTCCCTCCCAATCCTACCCTCCCTCCCTCATCTCCACCGTGCCCCTTGCCAAGTCCACTGATAGGGGGAACCTCCTCCCCATTCATCCGATCCTGTTTTATCAGGTATCTTCAGGACTGGCTGCAAAGTCCTCCTCTGTGGCCTAACCGGACTGCTCCTCCCTTGCGGGGTGGGGAGGTCAAAGAGCCTGCCATTGAGTTCCTGTCAGAAATAGTCCCTGTTCCCCTTACTATGGGAAACCAATTGGTTACTGAGCTACCACGGACTTCATCCGAGCAGAGGTTCTAGGTTATAACCATATCTGGTTCTTGGTGGAGTATCATTCTCAGAAAAGATCCCTGTGCCCATATATATTTGGTCCTTGTGGAGCTCCTATCCTTTCCACATCATAATAACTTCCCCTTCTTTCATATGATTCCCTGCACTCTGCCGAAGGTTTGGTTATGAGTCTTAGTATCTGCTTTGATACACTGCTAGGTAGAGTCTTTCAGAGGCCCTCTGTGGTAGGCTCCTGTTTTGTTACTTGTTTTCTCCTACATCCAATGCACATCTCATTTGTCTTTCTAAGTAAGGATTGGTCATTTTACCCTGGGTCCTTTTTCTTGTTTATCTTCTTTAGGTGTATAGATTTCATTATGTTTATCATATCTTATAAGTATATATAAGTGAGTATATACCATGTGTGTCTTTTTTCTTCTGGGATACCTCACTCAGAATGATCTTATCTAGATCCCCCATCTGCCTACAAATTTCATGTTTTCCTTGTTTTTGACTGTGGAGTAGTATTCCATTGTGTAATAATACCACAATTTCTGCATCCATTCCTCTAGTTATGGACATCTGTATTATTTCTAGGTTCTAGCTATTACAAAAAGAGCTGCTACAAACATGGTTGAGCAAATGTCCTTATTGTGTACTTGAGCATCTTTTGGGTATATGCCTAGCAGTGGTATAGCTGGGTCTTGAGGAAGCACCATTCTTAATTGTCTGAGAAAGCGCAAGATTGATTTCCAAAGTGGTTGTACCAGTTTACATTCCCACCAGCAATGGAAGAGGGTTCCCCTTTCTCTACAACTTCTCCAGCATGTGTTGTCATTTGAGTTTTTTATTTTAGCCATTTTGATGGGTATAAGGTAAAATCTCAGGGTCATTTTGAATTGCATCTTCCTGATGGCTAAGGATGTGGAGCATCTCTTTAAGTGTTTTTCTGCCATTCTATGTTCCTCTACAGAGAATTCTGTGTTTAGCTCCATACCTCGTTTTTTAATTGGATAAATTGATTTATTGCTTTTTACCTCTTTAGTTCTTTATATATTCCGGATATCAGCCCTCTGTCAGATATAGGGTTGGTGAAGATCTTTTACCATTCAAAACACAGTTTTTATGAAAGGGGAATTTGATAAAATAGATAAGGGAGATTTTTTAATAGCTTAATTGATGTTCAGAATTGTGATGTCCTCTTGGTGGATTTTTCCTTTGATGAGAATGTTGTGTCCCTCCTCATCTTTTTTGATTAATTTTGGTTGAAAGTCTTTTTTATTAGATATTAGGATAGCTACCCCCGCTTGTTTTCTGGGTCCATTTGCTTGAAAGACATTTTCCTAGCCCTTTACTCTGAGGTAGTGTTTATCTTTGTTGCAGAGGTGTGTTTCTTGGATACAGCAGAATGTTGGATCCTGTTTCTATACTCATTCTGTTAGTCTGTGTCTTTTTATTGGCGAGTTGAGTCCATTGATGTTGATAGATAATAGTGACCAATGAATGTTAGTTCCTTTTATATTGGAGTCGGTGGTCTTACTGTGTTTCATTGCTTGTCTTCTTTTATTTTTTGTTGTGATATTATCTGTATGCTATGTTTTCTTGGGTAAAGTTGTTTTCAGTGGATTGGAGTTTTCCTTCTAGTACCTTCTGTAGGGCTGGTTTGCTGAGTAGATATTGCATAAATTTAGTTTTGTCATGGAATGTTTTGTTTTTCTCTATCTATGTTGATTGAAGGCTTTGCAGGGTATAGTAGTCTGGGTTGGCATCTGTGGTCTCTTAGAGTCTACATGACACCTGCCCAGGCTCTTCTGGCTTTCATAGTTTCTGATGAGAAGTTTGGTGTGATTCTGATAAGTCTACCTTCATATGTTATTTGGCCTTTTTCCCTTGCTGCTTTTAATATTTTTTCTTTGTTCTGTAGGTTTAGTGTTTTGACTATGATGTGACCTGATGTGTTTCTTCTCTGGTCTAGTCTATTTGTTGTTCTGTAGCCCTCTTGTATATTTATGGACATCTCTTTCTTTAAGTTGGGAAAATTTTCTTCTATGATTTTCTTGAAAATATTTTTGGACCTTGGAGCCTTAAATCTTCTTTTTCCTCTATTATTATTATTCTTAGATTTCGTCTTTTCATGGTGTCCTTGACTTTTCTGATTTTACTTTTTTTTTTGAGAGAAGTATCAATTTCTGCGAGTGTATCTTCAGCTCCAGAGATTCTCTCTTCCATCTCTTGTATTCTGTTGGTGATGCTTACCTTTGTGGTTTCTGATCTTTTCTCCAAGTTCTTCAGCTCCAGGGTTTTCTCAGTTTTCTTTATTGATTCTAATTCTGTTTGATTTGTAATGCCTTGCACCATTTCCTTCATCTGTTTGAATGTGAATTCCTGTCTCTCTACAATGGTTTCTATTTTTTTGTTCATTTCCTCTTTATATGCCACTAATTGTATCTCTACTTGTGCCTCTATTTGTTTGGCTATGTTTGCCTGTGTTTCTTTAAAAATTTTGTCCATTTCCTCTTTCTTTACCTCCAATTGACTGGCCAAATCTTTGATATATTTGTTCATTTTCTCTTTAACTATCTGAATTTGCATGGCTATTGCTCTGAGAGAATTGTTTGTTTCCTCTTTATGAGCCTCAAATCATTGGGTAAGGATAGCTTTAAAGTAATTTTCCTGTGCTTCTGATGAATTGGAGTATCATCAATTTTGGGCGTTGCTGGTGAAATCATGAAGTCCTGATTTATGTTGGAGGTGTTCTTTTGCATACCCCTGGGCATTGGCTTATCTGAAACCTTCCCTGTTTGTTTCTGGATTCTGCATTTCAGACTGGTACTGTCTCTCTCTGGCATCTGTAGAGTTCTTCAGGAAGCCGAGAGAGGTCGTGTGGCCTCAGTGTGCGTGTTGGTGCATTAGCTATATCTGTGGGAGGAAAGTACGTGGGCACAAAAGGGCAAATGCAGGCACGCATGTATGTGTGTGTGTGTGTGTGTGTGTGTAAGTGTGTCTCGAGGGACAGAGTGATAGAGAATGTTGAACCCTTGAGTGTGTGGGAGGGGCTGGTGATGGTCATGGGGTAATTTCTGGCATTATCTGCTTTAACTCCTCAGTTGGACCCGCAGAGCAGGGGCTTCAATGTCCCAAGTGACCCTCTCTTTTCCACAGTGGGTATGTGGGTGGGAGGGGTCTGATGCCTGGCTTCTAGTTTAGAAGGACCCTGGATCTGGGGCTCTGCAGATACTCAAGGGCGCAGTCACTCTCAAGCAGGTCACATAGGCAGGAATCTGGGTATCCGGGCTCTCTGCTCTCTGGTTTGGCCCTGCTTGGTCTTATGCAGGAGGACTGACATGGTCTGCAAGCTCAGTGCTGCTGCGGCCACCAGGTTAGGAAGTCCACCTGCCGCTGGAGACTGGGATGCTGGTCTAGATGTCTTCTGGAAAATCCTGTGGGCCCTCCACTGTGCTCTCCAAGCCTGGGAGGCCCAGCGCCTTGTGGCCCTAGTTTGTATGGTGGATCTGCTGAGCTTTGGTGGGTATATAGCGTATTATCTGTCACTGAGGGTTTGGGTGGGCCATACCGTCAGTGGCTGAGTGACCCTGTGGAGCCAGTATGGTGGATAGCAGACCTGGGACCCTCCTTTCCCAAACAAGTCCAGGGGTGACCCGAGACCAAAGTTCTCACCTCGTGCGATGTTCCCTGTCATTTAGAATGCCTCACTGTCATTTCCCTGGCTTCAGAAGTTTTTCCACTCACCAACTCAGGCATTGAGCCCTTCCACAGGTCAGAAAGTGCATACTAGTTGCCATCTTGGCTCCACCCACCCGAAATCCAAATTCTATAACCCATTTTTTAAAAATCATTTTTATTTTCAGAGACATATCTTGCATGAGACCTACAATAGCGTTTTAAAAAATCTTCTTTCATTAATTCTATGCTATTATAGATGAAGAAAATGAAGCTGACTCTTCAGGCTTTCAATTAGAGGCATGCCAGCAAAACTTGTAACAAGTCTCAGTGCAGTGACATAGCCCCTTTTCCACACTGAGCTAGGATGGTTCCTTCTCAAACATTTGCAGTTGCACTTCCAGCCTCTGACTCAAAAATGAGTATAATGTCTTTATTAAATGTTTCTAATTATAAGGTTATATATTTCCTTACATAAATGATGTGATCAACATTTTTGTGACCATGAACCTTCTATCTTTATAACTGGACTGTGTCCAGACAACTCTGTTTATTTTTTGTCAAGCAGTATTACCATGGCTCTTGGAAAAATATGAAATCAAGCTACTGAAATAGTGTAAGCTTTATCTGGCTTATATGAATTATTTTTGACTAATTGTATATTTTGATCAAGGTTTGTATAATTCTACAACTTGGACTTATGAGTCTTCTTTTTTTTCATTGCTGTGATGAATGGTAGTTTCATGTGGTACATTTAGTAATATACTTTTGAAGAAATATTTGTTATGAACAGCTTAATTCCATGTATAACAACAGTCTTGATCAAGGACACAGCAAGAACATAAAAGGTGATAATCAAAAGTCACTTTAATAATGCTAATCATTATGTCATACTTTAATTTCTAGAAC
Organism: Psammomys obesus; assembly: GCF_907164565.1. Taxonomy (NCBI): domain Eukaryota; kingdom Metazoa; phylum Chordata; class Mammalia; order Rodentia; family Muridae; genus Psammomys; species Psammomys obesus. Next base: position 10,047,636 of record NW_026585987.1, on the reverse strand, counting down.
AGAGTCTGATTATTACCTGGCATACACTTATCTTTTTCCTAGTAACTAAAAAGTATTTTCTAATAAATCATCTATTCTCATGTTGGACTATGCTACATATAGGAAAATATTTTTAACATACCAGCCTGTGAGCTGGAGAAATGGCTTAGCAGTTAAGAATACTTGCTGGCCAACAATAGTCCTTAACTCCAGTTCCAGGGAATCTGGTACCCTCTTTTGTTCTCTGCAGGCATAAAGAGCATATGACATATACATAGATTCAGGCAAAGCACTCACGAAAAAAAATAAAAAATCAATAAATAAATTATATAAACATCAATCTGTTTTACAGAAGAATGGAAAGCAATATACACTTTCAATATGACAACAAATTACTGTTGAATAATGATTGCACAGTACTCCTCTGTGAAGTATGAGCCAACCTTCAGACTTTACCTAGTAAACTTGTGTTGTTCCTAGCAGGTCATCTCTAAACAGTCATACTGAGACTGCCTGACTAGCAGGGCATCTAACTCTTGAGTCATGGTGAAGAGTCAGGTTTCCAAGAAGCTGATTCCATATGTACTGAAGTATGGGTTCGGGCCTGTTGGGTATATGACTCATCTATTCCACTTCAGGAGAAGTTCATGTGTGCCCTGAGGCACATGTAATTTCTTATTTTTCTCTACCTGGAAAGAAACAGATAATGACTATAACTTGAGATCTTCCAGATAGCCTCTGACTTGAGAAACTAAGCTTGGCAGGTGAAGGAAAAAGAGGGGTAGAAAAGAAAAAAACAAAAGTGGGAGAAGAGGAAGCATAAGAAAACAAGCGTTATTAAGAAAACATGGCTATTGTGGGGTAGGGAGGCAGAGCTTAATCCTACCAGAAATCTCTGGGAAACTACATATAACCTCAGGGATCTTCTGTTTGCCATCACAAGGAGACAGGATATTCTAATTCTTATTAACAGTTGGTGACTTCCTTAGGAGCAGGAAGCCCAAGAACTTTATCTGCTCTGGCAAGAGAAAGGGGACTTTCTGAACTCCTAAGGGATTCCCAGTCTTTCTCTAGAAAGAAGCAGGTGTTGGCAGCTGGAGTTGGGCTTGTCTACATCGATGAGGTATGGCTCATGCATAGAGTGGGTCCTTAGTAACATCTGTTACGATGCTTAACAGAATCCCTTAAACTTATCTGGCTCTAAATGAATCTCACTACTCAAAACAGAATCTGCTACGAAGCAATATTAACAAAAATGAGTCAACCCCATGTTCAAGCTCAACCACCAGGTATGGAAATTCCAGTTATCTGATGAAGAGAGCTAACTGAGGCAGACTGGGTTTCCGCTCCTTGGAAGATGAAGATACTGGGCATGTGTCATATTTATCACAATATAGAAATTTAAAAAAAAAAAGCACTTTAGTGTTAGGAGACCAATACTAAACAGTGTCAAAGCTTCTAAGAGTGCCCTTGAGGAAGACTAGAAAGCATGAAGAACAGAAAGAACAGGCACTGTGCCTTTGTACTTTATTAAAGCCGGGGATTTGCCTGTGAAGGATGGAATGATAAATGTTCTTCAAGTATGAAGTATTTGAACACTTGGTTTTTAGTTGTTTCTTAGTTCGGAAATGTTTAGTATGTAACTGGAGGCGGGTTTTGAGAGTTTAAAGATGCATGCTGTTTCCAATTTTTTCTATTGTATGTTTTGGTTTGATGAAACTAGCTCTCAGCTTGCTTCATGAACTATGCCTACTGCCATGATTTCTCTCCCATCATGGACTCTAAACCTAAACTCTGAATCCCTAAACCTAAATAAAGTCTTTTCTCTAAAAGTTGCCTTGATCATGGTGTTTTATCACAGAGGCAGAAAAGTAATAAGTATGTCCAATTACACCAAACACAGGGAGGGCAAAGGTTAGAGTGGGTTTTCTTGACAATCAAGATACTCTAGACAGGTGTGAAAGTAAGAAATTTCTTCAGCTTTGTTGCAGTTTGCTGTTGGCGATGGCCACACTGTTGTAAGTGGTTCCACTAGTCATATTCTACCTGGCATTGCCACTTGGATGCTTTGGTGAGTGAATTTGGACCAAGGTACTCAAACTTTTGACATTGACATACAACAGTGTCATCTACCAGTATGTTGGGACTCATCAGCGCCTATCCTGAAATGCTGTAGCATGCAGCTGGCTCTGGATGTAGAGTTAAAAATTTATACTTCCCACATTTCCAGTTTCTTTGTCTATTTATTATTTATAGTAAATGAGCATATTTATTTTGGCTATGGTGAGCTGACCTTCTCCAAAGAAGCAGAATAGTATTAAAGATACTGCAGACTGCTTTGTCTGACTAGCTAGAGCATTGTGATTGCAGAGAAATGTGATGGCCTAAGACAGGGATTCACATTAACTGGGATATTTTAGGCATTTTAATATCCATTTACCTTTTCAGTATCTGGCTTAATGTGCTTGTGACTATGATGTATTGCTAAGCAGGTGTCTAATCTCTAATGATCCTTAAGCCAAGAATGCCACAAGAGAACATTTCAACTCTACAGCAATGCTTTCCTGATGTTCTGTAGATGATGCTGATATAATTGGAAAATATATTGATTTGTGACTTCCTTGTGTTTTGTGGCTATAAATGTTGACGTCATCTCTTTCTTGGTGGAACATATCATTTAGGGTAACTTGAATCCTGTTCCTGAGCTGTGATCACTCATGAATGGCTCAGAATCAGCTGTTTTCTTCTTTTAAAGCAGTGCTATTATTTCATAGCAATGGTACTTTTGCTAACCGAATCCTATAGTTTTAAGAAAGGCTAAAGGTGATGAAAAGAGAGCAGTGCCTAAAGTTCACAAAATACTTTGTCAGGTCAATTAATATGGAATTAGACTCCCCTGTTAATTACCTTGTTTTCTGTAGGCAAGGAATAATGTTTGATGAATTCTTTTTGTGACTGGATCTAAGACAGAAGGAGAATCTAACCTAAATTACCAGAGAGTTTTTGACATGTCACATTCAGAAAATAGGAGAAAATAAAATCAAGTTAGCTATAAAGAAACAAATTCAAAGAAAATATAGGAAACTTTAGTTAATCTCTAGGTTAGCATTTAGTGAGTGAAACATCACATGAGAACTTATGTCTTCATAGTCAGTGGTTGATTATAGTCTTTCTCTGAGAGGGGCTGAGACTGTGGTACTGCAGGAGAGCACCTGTCTTCCATGCTGAAGACCTTCAGATCACCCTCCAGCAAAACACACCTCATCACAACACACACACACACACACACACACACACACTCATAAACACACACTCACACACAGACACACACTCTCACACACAGACAAACACACTCATAAACATGCTCATAAACATATACACAGACACACTCATAAACACACTCACAAACACACACACAATCACAGGAACAATCACGGAAACATACTCACACACAGACACACAGACACAGAGATACACAAATACAATCACACACACACACACTCAAATTCTACAATTGCTCTGACTCTTAGGAGAAATGAACTTAAATTTAAAATGGTAGCCCTGAGTTAACCTCTTCAATGAATTCTGATTTAATTATATTTATGATAGAGAACAATATCCATGTAAAGGATGAAGCAAGAATTCCTGATTTACTCTCTTAGTAACTAGAAAATTCAATTAATAAGGAAAGCCTATTCCCCAAGGGGTCTTAAAATTTCATTAATGAGTTTCATTCACTTTTAAATTATAGATGAATAAACCAAGGATGAACTGCAAGTGAAAATAACAATCTATCAAAGACAGAGAAAGCAGACTAAGAAAAGACTGACATCCATTTTTACTTATTAAATGAAAATGTGAAAACCATTGAGTCAACCATGAGGAAGAAATTTAAATTTGAAGTTAAGTGATTTAAGATTCTGTGTTGGGAATTTTATACATACACATAATCTCACAGATAAATCATGTTTTGTAATGTATGCTTATATGATAGAAACTATGAGTATAATAACATGTCAACAGAAATTTCAGGTGACCTTTATCATTTAAATACATGAATTAAATATTTAATTTTTATAGTTTTCTGTAATCATAGAATTATTTCTTTTATATCTAACCAATTAGAAGAACCACAAAGCCAACATCTATGTGAGGTTATATTTTTGATACCTGTCGCTGTCCTGTGATTTAAAATTTGTTCCTCTGACCAGAAAACCTTTTCCCATCACCATGCTTGCAGATGAAAAATTTCTAGCAAGGTTTTAGAAGGCTGCAAAGAAGGGGGTTGAGGCATGTTATTGATGTTGTTTCCCCTTTGAGGATATAGGATGAAATGAGATAAATTCCTGGAGTCACTGAAGTTCAGAGGGCTGCTAGAAAAGACCTGGAGAGGACGGGAGCTCCACAAGGAGAGCAACAGAACCAAAAACTTTGGGCACAGGGGTCTTTTCTGAGACTGATATTTCAACCAAGTACCATTCATGGATATAACCTTGAACCCCTGCTCAGATGTAACCCATGGCAGCTCAGTATCCAAGTGGGTACCCTAGTAAGGGGAACAGGGTCTGTCTCTGACATGAACTCAGTGGCTGGCTCTTTGATCACTGGCCCCCTGAGGTGGGGGCAGCCTTACCAGGCCACAGAGGAAGACAATGCAACCAGTCCTATGAGACCTGTTAGGCTAGGGTCAGAGGGAAGGGAAGGAGGACTTCCCTATCAGTGGACTTGGAGAGAGACATGGGAGGAGATGAGAAAGGGAGGATGGGGTTGGGAAGGAATGAGGAAAGGGGCTACAGCTTGGATACAAAATAAATAAACTGCAATTAATATAAAAAAAATTAAAATTAAAAAAGAAAAAAAAACTATCCTGGCTCTCCCAGGTGTGAAGTGTATCAAACCTCAATGTCATTTCTAAGAACTTACTTCATACTCTGTAATTTCAGCTGCCAAAAGTCAGTAGAGTTTATCTGACCATGGGCAGACCAATTAAGTTTTAAATAACAGGAAACCCAAACAGATGTCAATGCAGATTAAAGTCATTTCCCTCAATATCATACTACAGAGCTCTAGAGATGCCAAGCCCTTTGGTGAAAGTAGGAGAATGTCAACAGAGGAAGACTGGAGCGTGGCAGTACTATCACTTTTGCAGCTGCAATCATAGTCCTACGCTGACAGACAAGCACATCACAGATTTCTGCATGCTCCAATCATTTTGCCAAGTGCTGGGAACTCTTTTATATGTCACAGTTTAAATAGTGTAAAGGTTCCGTGAAGCTGAATGGAATTTATGATTTTTTTTTTTCTCACGTATACCTGCCTGTGTATCTGTGAACTACTTGCATGCAGTGCCTGTGGAGGCCGGAAGAGGACATCGGATCCCGTAGGACCATTTGGGGGCTGGGAATAGAATCTGGGTCCTCTGGAAAAGCCACCAATGTTCTTAAGCAGTAAGCCACCTCTCCATCTCTTTCTAATATTTATTGGAACAGTTTCCTATTCATCTTGAGTCTGAGTGGTGTCAGTGCCCGTCTTCCTGGAAACGTACGGTCTATCTGTCTTGCTTTCCTGCGTGTAAGGCTGAGAGGACAGCGGGACACCACAGAACGGGACAAAACCACTACTGGATTAGCCATACACAAATGGCAATCTTGTGTGCTGGCTGCTCAACTGTTCCCTGATACTGTTTTCGTAACACCTTTCTTACTTACTTAAGTGCCCCCGGCCATCTAACTAATCCAAGATTGCACTTGTAGGCAAATGAAGACCTACCTTCAGAATCTTGATCATTGCAGAATTGTTCTCTCTGCTCTTTGATCACCTCCTCCTGAGGGAGGAGCAGCCTTACCAGGCCACAGATGAAGTCAATGTAGCCACTCCTGATGAGACCTGATAGACTCGGATCAGAAGGAAGGAAAAGAAGACCTTCCCCTATCAGTGGACTTGGGGAGGGGCATGTGTGAAGCATGGGGGGGGAGGAAGGAATTGGAAAAGGAGGAGGGAGGGAGCTACAGGGGGGAATACAAAGTGAATAAAGTGTAATTAATAAAAAAATAAATGAATACATACAAAAAGAAAGACTGAAACCTGAACGATACTTTTCAAATCTTCTCCTTAGAAATGTTTTTGTTTTTTCAATATTTCACTCCTTTAGTATTTATTATAATCATAGTTTTTCTCCAATATTTTGAAAGCTAATTTTTTTGGGATATGCATGTGTGTCTGTGGTGCATGTGTGTGTTTATGTGTATGTGTATTTGTGCATACAGATGTGCTCATCTGTGTGTTCATGTGTAAAGATTACACATTGATTTTGGAGTTTTATCATCTTCCACTTCCTTTTAAAAAAGCAATTCTTTTACTTTTGCGATCATAATATGCATATCTGTCTACAAATACACATATAAAGTTTAAATAAAATTTCCTTATCTGGATGAGAATGTTCCTCCAAGAGCCAAAGAACATCTGACAAAATTTCCTACACCAGGCATGTTTGTCCTTATTGTTGAAGACACCATGCACTTCAGACACAGGGCTCAGAGCCACCTGAGCTGGAACTGGCCTGAAATCCTCCTCCCTGAGCACTAGCTTTCATAATATCAGAAGGTGTCAGGCAAGTTTCCAAAGAAGAGAATCAAGCAACAGTCTTACCCAGCTACGATGCCTACATATCACAACTATGACCGGTCTGCATAATAACTCTAAGGCTATCTTAGTGGAATGCATACTTCAGTGGTAACCAACAGCTATGTAATTGGATGTAATACCCACTCAACAAGAGGGAACTCATTCCTGGTACTGGAAACCTTGCCAGTACCCAGGGCCAGTGGAGTCATGGATCTTGGAGGAGAACCTACAACCATTTCTTTACTAATTTGACCTTTTTGGGTTTTCTGTGAAAGCGTCTCTCACTAAGCCTAGACCTCACTGTTTCATCTAGCCTGCCTAGCCAATGGGCCTCTAATGCTGAGGTCACAGATGCATGACAGCTACATGCTGGGTTTTTACACGGATGATGGAGACCTCAACCAAGTCCTTATGTCTGTGAGACCAGCAATGAATCCACTGAAGCAACTTCTAGTCCCACCTGCTGTTTTAAAAATGAACCACAGATATTTGACTGGGCTTTCTGGACAGCTTTTGTCTGCTGCATTTTCCGTATAAATTTTAGTAGTACCTTGTCAAATTTTGCAGGAAAAAAAAAAAAAAGAGCTGCTATAGTTTAACTGGCATTGTAATGGGCTTATTTGTTTAATTAAAGGAACTTATGTCTTTGAATATTGGGAAATTTTACTTTAAAATAGCATATATCTCTTGGTTTAGTGCTTATTTGTCTTGTGGTTTTTGTAGTTTTCTGTTTAAAAATTGGAGGAAGTAGAATTTACAGCACCTGATCTGTGATCCACTTATTTCCCTTTGATTGCCAGTCTGTTTTTCTTATAACTCTAACTTTTGGACCTCCAGACAAACAGGCTAATGATAGTTGCTAGGAGAGGAGTCATTATCTATGGGATGATTTGAGCAGGATGTTCCAAGTCTAATATTGTCCACTGTACACAAACCTAAAATGTATTGATTTATGAGGCACGGCTCCTTAGAGAATGTCACATAAGCAATAAAACACTCTGTATTATAAAATTAGATGTTTTATGACTTGGAATTTCCCCACTGTATGAACAAATCTCATTAGACTCCATCTATTACCAAGAACAGAAGAGTCTTGTCTCATGCAGGAAGGAAGAGCTTAGGTGGTCACATGAGATGTCTCTACCCTTTTTGCGTTGCTGGTGACATTTGGTTATCTCGTGACATTTCTATACCAGTAAGGCTCATCAGGAGGTAAGAATTTATAGGTTTTAACAATGAAATGATTTGAAATTTGGATACTTTATATTCAGCAAAAGATCTGATACATTTCGCTTATTCTTTTCCTTATAGGAAGTTTTCAAGATGGTTGGTTAAATTTTATTTTTGAGGCTGGATAACCCAGGATAGACTTAAAGTCTCTATGCACCTGAAGGTGAATGTAAGCTATTTTTTTGGTCTCCATTTCCTAGGTGGTTGCATTGCAGGTATGTGCCACCATATCTTATTGAGATGGTACTGAGAATCAAAACATGGACATTTGGCATGCTAGGTAAACCCTTATCTAAGCGAGCTAAAGCCTCAGCCCTATTTTAAGGACTTTTAAATAAAATAGTTAGATTTTTGTTTTCTAACTGTTATTAGAATGTTAAAAACAAAGCAAAAGAAAATAAACCCTACTGGTTTACTCTGTATCTGTTCATCCTTGAAGTTTTTTTTATAATTAAATTTATTCTGTATATTACTACATTTTTTGGATTTTCTACAGGTAAAATCATGTTATTTGTATATTTTTGTAATTTTATTTCTGATTTTTACCATTTATTCCTTTTATAATTTATCTTTTTATATTTAAAAAATTTATTATTATCATTTATTACAATTTATATCCTGGTTGTGGCCCCCTACCTTGACTCCTTCCAATCCTGCCCTCCTCTTCCTACACCCTCCCCTAGTCCACCCACAGAGGAACTTAGAGTTTATCTTTTAACTTGTCACACTAACTATGAACTCTAGTAATTCACTGTGAATGTTCCACTTTTAGAAGATAAAAGTCTATTTTTACCATTGAGATGACATCTGTGGGTCTTTTTCAATTCCCCAAATCAGAGTGGTGGTTTCTAGTTTTAGTCTGCATTCAACCATGAATGAAAGTGAAAATGTACCAAGTATATATTTTTTTAAAAATTTCTTATAGCTGAGCTGCTGCCTAACTAGTAGCTTCACCCCCACTGACTAGTGTCGCAGTACTTGAAGGTGCTCATAGGATACCAGAGGAGAAAGGTAATCATCAATATTACCAAGACATAAACCTGCAACTCACAATAGTTACTTGCCTGCAAGACACATGAGTGCAATAATGACACAAATGCTATGAGAGCCACCAACCACTTTCTGGTTGGTTCAAGGTCCACCCTATGTGATGGAACCTAACTAACACTGACAAAATGGCCAAAAACATGAGACTGGGTACGTCATGTGTCTAGGGAAAAACTCAGTACTATTATTCTGTTAAAGAAGCATATCTATAAGATAATTCCTAACGACATACTGCTATATACGCAGAGCAGAGCATTGCTCACTTTTTACTAGAGAGGCTTCTTCTTGCAGTAAATGGGAATTAACATAGTGGCCAACAACTGGATAACTTGCAGAGAGCAAGAGATTTTGGAGTACTCAATTCTAAATGGGATTTCTTCATCAAAGCCCTCCCCTCAAGCCCCAGAAATCTATGGTGAAGAGGAAGCAGAAAGATTGTAAAAGCTAGAGGAGTTAGATAAGAAAGCTGTCTTTCAGGCACGAAAGAACTGATATACACGCGAACCTACAACTGTGGCAACATGCACAAGACCTGAACAAGATAAACTGAGGGAGGGAATTGGATACAAGGTCTCACTGCTAAAAAGCTATCTGAATTTGGTACCTGGTGGCAAAGGGAAAATTGGTTTTATTCAATGGAGTGTCATTCAGTATATCAACCACACACCAGGGCAAGCCTCATGCTCAGGAGTGAATGGCCAACAAAAATGAAGTCAATATTATCCTGGACTTTTTGTTTCACTTTCTTTTATTGTGGCAATTTTTCTTTTATCACTTCTTAAAATTTTTGTGTATTCTTTGTGTTTCTTGTTTTTTTTTTTTTTTATTAGGGGTGAGAGAGAAAGAGAGAGAACATAAAGTTGGGTGGGAAGGGAAATGGTTAGGATCTAGAAGAAGTTGGAAGAGGGGAAATCATAATCAGCATAAATTGCACAAGCATTTTTTCAATAAATAAAGGAAAAATAAAACCGATAATGCACCATAAGTTTATTCTGATTATTCTTACTGTAATAATGTATTTTAAAATGCCACACACAGCAGATATGGAATGAAGAGATTTATTGTGTGGGTGTGGGGAGAGAGAGAGAGAGACAGACAGAGACATAGAGAGAGAGAGATGGGAGAACTTCAGAGAAGAAAAAGAGTGGGATGGTGACCCCCTAAGAGAGACAGACAGAGAGAGCAGGGAAGTGGAAAGAAATCAAGGTACAGAGAGAAGGAGAAAGAGAGAAGTAAGAGATGAGGGTCCTTTTATTTAATTTTTAAATTATTATGATTTATTACAATTTATTCAATTTGTATCCTGGCTGTGTCCCTCCTTCCTTGTCTCCTCCCAATCACCCCTCCCCCTTCTTCTTCCCCTGTACCCCTCCTGTAGTCCAGTGATAGGTGATATCTTCCTCTCCTTCTATTTGACTCTAGCCTATCAGGTCTCATCAGGACTGGTTGCATTGTCTTCCTCTGTGGCCTGGCAATGCTGCACCCCTCAGAGGGAGGTGATCAGAGAGCTAGCCACTGAGTTCATGCCAGGGAAAGCTCCTGCTCCCTTTACTAGATACCCCACTTGGAGATTGAGTCTATGGGCTACATCTGAGCCTGGGATTTTAGGTCCTCTCCATGCATTGTCCTTAGTTGGGGTATATACTCACTCATAAATGGATATTAGCCATATAATATCAGATAAACATACTAAAATCTATACTCCTAAAGAAGCTAAACAACAAGGAAGACCCTAGGGAAGATTCTCAATCCTCATTCAGAAGGACAAATGCTATAGGCATTGGAAGCAGGAGAAGACAGGGAACATGACAGGAGCCTACCACAGAAGGCCTCTGAAAGACTACTGATCAAGGTATTGAAGCAGAGGCTGAGACTCATAGCCAAACTTCGGGCAAAGTGCAGGGAATATTATGAAAGAAAGAAGATAGAAAGACCTGGATAGGACAGGAGCTCCAAAAGGAGACTGACAGAGCCAAAAGATGAGGGTCCTTTTATCCTGGGCCTCTGGTTGCCTGACCAATGATGATGTCACAGGTTGCTAACCTAGACATAGGCTGCCTACATGCTAACACTAACAATTACTACTATTACAACTACTGTAGTAAACAGACCTTGTACACTCTGAAAGGAGATAGTGAAGGAAGAAGCATTTATATGTTCTTCAGATTGTGTCGACAACCATATGGTGCCTGGTCAGCAATAAAAGATCAGATTTCTTCTTGTACTCTGTCAGAAATACTAACGGTGTGACTTATATCTCATAAAACGAAGTGAACAAGCCTTAAAACGAATGCATGAACGGCTGTACATAATGCCCCGTGGCAAACATTTTCACTGAAAAATTACTTATGTGATGGCAGCACCAGTAATGGTGGGAACTACTGAATTCTATGTTGTGACTTCCTGTGTGGGGATGGGGTGGGATTTCAAGGATTGTATTCCCAGAATTGAGACTGTTTATTACTTGATTTGGGTTGGTGTTTCCTGCGTAACAGATGAAAGTTTTAGCACTGTCTGGTGCATGCAATCCCACAACTTCTGATGATGAAGCAAAAAATTCATGTCGCTGAAGTGACTTCATCAGCCACAAGGCAGATCGGTGTGGTAGGTCATGAGCAAACCTCATGACTCTGACCTACTGTATACAGAGCTAATGTGACTAAAAATAGAAAGTTCTAGGAACAGACAACTTATCAGGGGATTTCCCATAAATGTAATTTAGATAAGCATAATAAAAACAAATGTTCTATATGAACCCAGAAAGACATTCACTTTTTTTAAAAGGTTTGTTGCTCACCTCTTCATTTTATGTTTGATGACATCATTCTATCTCCCAATACCATTGTGGTGGATTATGTTGTTTTCTATTGTGCTTAAGAGAACCACCACAAGAGTCCTGGAGGGTTCCTTTATCTTACCTTTATACTGGTTAAGTTTCTTTTCATTTATTTTTCTCTGTGGTTCTAAAGACTCCAGAAAGCACTTGATGCCTGTGGAGAGGGCCTCTTGCTTCGGAGATGTACCTACATTTTGTTCCCATGGTTGACTATGGTTACATCTGTGACATGATATTCTTTTAACAGGTAGGGTATCCTGGAAGGACAGCTGGAAGTGTGTGTGTGTGTGTGTGTGTGTGTGTGTGTGTGTGTGTGTCCATTGCTCATTTTACCCAACAGCTTGGAACCTTAGAATCTCTTCTCCAATGGGAAAATCGGGGAGGGGTGACATGAATAACAAGTGGTGCTCAGTTGTAGGAAAACTTGTATTTCCCCTAGTTTGGGCCAAAGTTTATTTCCTTGCTCAATTCATCATTACAGTTCTAACCCCAGTTTTGAACAATGTGAGTGTATTTGGAGTAGGGCCATGAAAATAGACAAGAAAATTAATGTGAGGTCAATATGACAGACTTTAATTTAATCTTAGTACTATCGTCTTTATAAGTGGGGACTTGACTGTATAGAGACATTAAGGGAGATTGTGCTCAAATAAAGAAACAAGGTCGCAATTTGAACACCAAGAAGAGAGGCTTTGGAGGGAAACTAAAACTCTAGTGCCCTGAACTTGGAGTCTAAGTTCCAGAAATGAGAGAAAATTAATTTTTTCTCTCCAAGTCACCCAGTCTGTGGTATTTTGTTATGACAACCATTCAGTATTCCCTGTGTATTTTATCTATGTTATTCTTTATCTCTTCCTTCAGGAGATGCTGTGTGCCTTCTCTGTCCCTGATGCTCTAACTCTGCTATAAGCCATCCTTCTTGTCTCACTGAAGGCTTTGCAGAGACCCACTCTAGGAAATACCATTGATGACTTCTGCTTCTTGCTCATGTGAATCTGAGGTCGCATCTCTTCCTATCGGATGAAGGAGTCGAATTCTCTCATCTATCACCCACTTACTGCAAAATTCAGATGTTATCCCAATAATTGATATAAAATACTTAGAGTGAAGACTGCATTCTTGAAGACTTTCTTTATTCCACTGTGTGGTTTTACTCCTGCATTCATCTTCAAAGTATTTATGCAAGCCTCACAATCTAACACAGGACATTTATATTTGGACATACCTAGATGAGGTTGGAACACAGAGGGTGACTGATCATTGCTTAGTGGACAATCTTCAGTACCAGCCTGCAACTTTCAAATGACAGTTTTTTAGGCACCCGAAGAAAATATAATTTTGGGGGACCCTTCCAGCAACTGCAGTCTTGTAAGAACCACTAAGTCATGATCTTCTCGAGGTCCCGTAGTTCATAGCATATAAAAGGAGCCATCCATACTTTGAGGACTGATAGATAAAGTTCACCTTTGGCCAAAGTATTTATGAAACAGCTGGGTATTTACTTAGCCATTGTTGTCTGCCAGGAATTTTTCAGGGGTGGAGGGTTCACAGCACAGTTTTCATAAGTTAGTTACTTGACACCCCTACACCTTCCTATGGGTACATTTTCTTTTCTTTTCAGGGGAAAATTTTTGATTTTTGAAGGTTTCTGGAGATATCACCATATTAAAAATTGTTAACAAATTTAATAATTGTTAATTTTTAATATATAGATTTATCTTAAGGATAGCTTTTGGCGCCTGTTTCCACATTTTTCTATTCTCTTGTGTGATCTTAAATCTGTTTTCACAAGATTAATCTTTGTGAGCGCACATAGCATTTGCTTCATTTGAATTTGGTATTATTATATGCTGTCATATGCTTTTAGTCATTAAAATTACAAAGTAAAGACCATTATATTTTGGCATTTGTTATTTTAAATTAGTAAAATAGTTCTACAGATAAGTTTACATTTATATTTATAAAAAGAGATAATATTTTCTTGTCAGCATCCTTTGATTTGACTCCAGGATAATTAATAAGATGAAGAGTTGGTCTGAATGAATTGTCCTGTAAATATCAGACTCATTCATCATAAGAGATTTAAGGATATTTTCCAATCTCCAAGCCTTTGGCTACTCTCCTTTTTCACTCTGCTTTTATACAGAAACTGCATAATTAGATTTTATAGGGATATATTATTGTCAATTTCTGTTTTCTCCTTAGAATCCAGTATGTTTTAAATCCAAGCACACACTGGCAGCACAACTTTTTAAATCATTCATTTCACATAACAGTTCTAAGTACATGCAGCTTATTTAAATAACAGTAGAAGTGGGAAGAGATATTGAGAAAAATCTCAGAAAGTCTCCAGAATTCTGAGATGTTTTCCTCAAAAAGTTCTCTTTTCCAAAATTTTTGGGAATAGCTGCATAAGGAACTGGATTATTTATCTAGTCCACACTTTGGAACAAAACCAATGACATTTTTATCAGTAACCTTTTCATGTCTTGTATGAATTTATGATAACTATTTGTTTTATCCCCAAAGTGCATACTTGCATTAATATAACTGTAATAAATTATATGACAAATGCAATGTCAACCTTAGTGATTTATCCAAGAACTTTTAAATCTCACTTTTCTTTTACCTTGTATAAAGAGAAAATCAGGATAAGAAACACCAGTTATGGGGAGTTTAGTGTGGTTGATTATTAAGTGAGCTTTCCTGGGAACAACTTAATCTTCCCCAAGTTGACAAGTACCCATGAGTTCAATGATTGAGCAATTGCTTCAGGGGACAGAGGGAAGAATGCAGGAGAAATTATGAAAGTAGAGCATTCCTTTTCCCTTGACCAAATGCTAGACACTACTCTCTCCAGACAGTACACAGAGATTAGGCATGCTTCAATAGCCAACTCTTTTCTGGTGAGTCTGATAAAAAAGGGAGAAAGTGTCAGTTGGACAAGACCTTCTGATCTAACACTGAACTAAGGAGGAGTTGGAGATAAGAATATTGGAGACATTAGTCTGCAGGTTTCTTCTAGTCTGACAAGAATCAGCTGCATGTGCCAAACTTCCCTCCCACACCTCCTCAGCCAGCCAATTATGATGGTACTTTTAAGAGTAACAGGACTGCTCCTCCCTTGGGGGGTGGGGAGGTCAAAGAGCCAGCCATTGAGTTCCTGTTAGAAATAGTCCTTGTTCCCCTTACTATGGGAAACCAATTGGTTATTGAGCTACGACGGGCTACATCCGAGCAGAGGTTCTAGGTTATATTCATACATGGTCCTTGGTTGAATGACAGTCTCAGTTAGGCCACAGAGGAGGACTTTGCAGCCAGTCCTGAAGATACCTGATAAAACAGGATCAGATGAATGGGAAGGACCCCCTCCCCCATCAGTGGACTTGGAAAGGGGCAGGGTAGAGATGAGGGAGGGAGGGTGGGATTGGGAGGCAATGAGGGAGCGGGATACAGCTGGGATACAGAGTTAATAAAATGTAACTGATAAGAAAAAAATAAAATTAAAAAAAAAAAGAGTACCATCAGGCTTCCTTACTAGTCACATAAAAAACAAAATCTCAACTGTCTACATCATCTCCTTGTGTTTTTTTTCCCTCCTAGTTGCTGATTCTTCATCCATATTTATTTCTATACCTCTCCTTTCCAGCCCTCAGTTCAGACTCTACGAATCTTATTGATTTTTTTTTCTTTCCATCTGAGTTTCCTTTTCTTTTCTTCTTTGCTGTGGAACTTTGAAGGTACATTTGAAAGTTGTGTAACAAGAAGCCTAACTCAGAGAGAGCATATTTCTCACTCAGCATTTTCCTAGCTATGTGATGAAAGATTAAAAGCACTGGTGAATAGGGATGCATTAATAGAGAATGAACAAGCTGCTTTATGTTTTGGGTTCACGAAGACTTTACTGGGTTAATTGGCCTTAATGTAGATTCATCAAACCTTCCATCTTAACAGAAAGAAAGATGAAGACAGATTTATATAGGCTTTGAATATTTTTGGTTTCTGTCTCTCTCTCTGTCTTTGTGCCCCCTCTCTCTGTATGTGTGTGTGTTTGCATGTGCATATGTGTATCAGAGTACATGCATGTGTACCACATGTACTAAATGCAGGAGCCAGAGGAGGTCAGAAGAAGACATCAGATCTCGTGGAACTGGAGTTACAGGTGATTGTGAGCCACCATAATTGTCCTGGAAACCGATCAGTCTTCTGCAAGAGCAGTAAGTATTCTTAAATACTAAGCCATCACTCCAGCCCCAGGATTTAATATCAAATGTGGAAATTGATTCATTTACTGTGCTGTAGTGAAGAATGTTGTTTGATTGGCCTGTTTGTTGCTTATTATTATTACAATAATAATAATTATGATGATGATGGAAATTGCTATTTTCCTGCTATTTGAGTAAATATTGAAACTGTCAGAGTGAAGGTAGGAATAAATACCTATTAATTTGGCATAATGTGGGGAGATTTAACAAAATTGCATGTGTCCATTAAAAGTCATTGAATAGGATACCTAGACTGAATCCAGCTCATTTGGAGTAAATTTCTCAAGTCTTTGTGCTTAAATTTTCTTTTTAATTTTTTATTTATTTATTACACTTTATTCACTTTGTATCCCAGCTGCAGCCCATTCTTTCCCAATCCCATCCTCTCTCCCTCATCTCTTCCCATGCTCCTCCCCAAGTCCACTGATAAGAGAGGTCCTTCTCCCCTTCCATTTGACCCTAGCCTATCAGGTCTCATCAGGACTGGCTGCATTGTCTTCTTCTGTGGCCTGGTAAGGGTCCTCCCTCCTCAGGGAGGAGGTGATCAAAGAGACAGCCACTGAGTTCATGTCAGAGACAGCCCCTGTTCCCCTTACTAGGAAACCCACTTGGATACTGAGCTCCCATGGGCTACATCTGTGCAAGGTTCTAGGTTATCTCCATTCATGGTCCTTGGTTGGAGTATCAGTCTCAGAAGAGACCCCTGAGCCCAGATTTTTTTGGGTCTGTTGCTATCCTTGTGGAGACCCTCTCTTCAAGGCTACTCTTAGCACTGAAGTAACACATTGGTGTTTTTTTGTGAGTTTCATGTCAAAGGCATTTTTCCTTTTGGAAGAAAAGAGAAGTCATTCCAATACAAGCTATTAACCACTTAACAGAGGAATAATTTACAGTGTAATAGCTAAGAACTGCAACCAGGTACACACAACACTTGGAAATGCTCTGAGATATTGGTGAGGGCAATTTATCTAGATGACTTGAGCCTCAGGGTTCTTTCTGGATGCTATGGATAGTGGAGGAGGCTGAGACATGACTTGTTGATGCACCCAAACTGCATCCACGAACTTTCAAAGTGTGCACTGATGCTGGAAGAATATGGAGGTTTCTCTGAAGAATCCCAGAAGATGACATGGTCTGTACATCTCACTTCAAGGGGACAGTGATCCTTTTCCTCAGGCTTCACCTTACTCCCAGGAACTGTGATTGTTTTTACTATTATTGTTACTTTATTGTTGTTGGAGAATAAACTAGACAAAGGTTTAAAGATTTTTGTTATAAACTCAGAAGAGGAAGGAAGCCAAATCCTCAAGCTTCATGTCATACAGTCTGTGGTTTCATAGATATTTAAAATTAAAATCCATGTCAAAGGAACCGAAAAGAAAATGTTAATCAAGAGAGATAAACAGATCATACAGGACCTGGATAAGCAGCACCAGAAAATGATGTGCAATTCAAAGTGATACTATGGTAGAGGGAAAAAAAATTACTGCAGTGGGCGTCTAAGGGAAGAGGCACAGCCAAAAGGGGGGTTTGTTGTTCAGTGAGTTGGATGTGAAACTTGTCTATGACTCCTCCTAACTGTAGGTATTTTTTGCCAAAATCTTCACATCTATAAGGGTGTTTTTTTGGTTTTGTTTTTTGTTTTTTTCTCTGTAAAGCAAGGGTAATCTTTTAGCTGTTAGTTTGGGGGTGAGGGAATGAGCTAAACTGAAAGGAAAAAAGCAATGCTTGGATTTAGTAGCATTTGTAGTAAGACATTACTTTTTGGTGGGTATTGGAATGAGGCTGTGCTCTGCAGTAAGTGGCTCTATCCTGTGTAAAATGATGGGTTTCAGGCTGTGTTGGCTGTTTGAATTGACTCCATTTTACAAGCAGCAGTTGGCTCCCCACTGAGTGGCAATGCAGAAGGACTATGACTCTGCACCTTGTTACACACAAGGATGCCACCATTGGCTCAGCACTACCTGTGAGCATGTGCTAGAGAATCTCATTCTTGAAAGTAAAAAGATACCACCTAAAATCTTTGAAAGTAGATTGAAAGAGGACAACTGGGCATGTTAAAACTGTATGAGAAAAACAAGCCTGAGGACTTATTGAGCATATCAAAACTAAAAAGCACGAAACAGATTCACCTAAATACCATATGGAGAAGGACATTAACACTGTGATGGCAATGGCCCTTATCACCCTACCAACTGACCACCCAATATGTGCCTCAAAAGACTGACTGCCAAAGAGCTCCTGAATGTCCCAAGGTCCCCAGTTCAATTTGACACTTACTGCAGACATGGTCCACTCAAATTACACTTTGCCATATCTCTAAGTCCATTGAAATATGGTCCTGCACCTTGATGCAACTCTAAGGAGCAGTTTAGCTTTGAATACCTTGCAGTTATGCTTCGTTTCCTAGCAGCCTTCTAGCTTTTATCCATATCTTATCTAATCATTGCTATGACTCTATTCTTCTGTTTCTAGGGGGTCTTCTTTGAGCTCTTTAAACTCTGCTATGGCATCTTTAACTCCCCTGTATTCATTCTGCTACACACACACACACACACACACACACACACACACACACACACACTCATGCATACACACAAGCGCACACACATGCACTTTAATGGAAATTTTGTTTTGACTGGTAAATTTTGTGAACAAGGTCAATACATCTTGTTAAATCTACTGTTTAATAATTCTTGACTGTAAGGACACACATGTGTCTATGTTGTTGACATGGTGTACTCACGCTCGTGGTCATGCTGAATTTAAGAAATGACAAAATATCCTTTCTAATAATATTATTTTTCTATTTCAATGTGATGCTGGGTAGAGCCTCTCAGAGCACAGTTGTGATAGGCTCTTCTCTGCAAGCACAGCAGAGTATCATTAATAGTGACAGGGGTTGGCTCTCTCCCATAGTGTGGCTCTCAGGTTGGGCCAGTCATTGGTTGGCCATTCTGTCAGTCTCTGCTCCTTCTTTACTGCTGCTAGAAGGTGATTAATTGTGTCTCCATGTTTCCCATTGCTAGGAGTCTCAGCTAGAATCACTCCATATCCTCCTAGGAACCTACCCAGTGTCAGGTCTGCAGGTCTGCATGTTGTCCCAGAGATGCCCACCCCGTGCCTCCTGCCCGGTTTCTCTTTTCTTTCCCAGGCCTCTTGTCCAAATATTAAGCAGAGCTCAGGGAGTCTTATGGAAGAGTAGGGGGAAGAATAGAAAGACCCAGAGGGAAAAAAAAAAAAAAACTCCACAATAAGACCAACAGAGTCAACTAACCTAGGCTTATGAGGGCTTACAGAGACTTAAACACTAACCAAAGAGCATTCATGAACTGGACCTAGGCCCCCAACCCGTATGTAACTGATGGGTAGCTTGGTCTTCATATGGGTTTCCCAGCAAGTGGAGCAGGAGCTGTCTCTGAAATGGACTCTTATTGCCTGCTTTGGATCAGCTAGCTGGGTTGCCTTGTTTGGCCTCAGTGGAGGACGATGCGTTTAGTCCTAATGTGACTTGATGTGCCAGGATGGGTTGGTGTGGGGGGTTCCCTTTTCTAAGGAAAAGGGGAGAGGTTGAAAGGAGAAAGAGTTTGGGAGGGCAGGACCAGGAGGTGAGGGGAGAGGGGGTTACTACAATCAGGATGTAAAGTGAAAAAAAAAATCTGAGAAAATAAAAATAAGAAAAATCCATTAAAAATGATATTTTGCTATATGGATAACATTGTTTTCTAGTTGCTATTTGATGTTGAAAGCAGTTAGCTATTTACAGGATTTATAGTGTCTAAAGTTCAGGCATAGAAAATTCCTGGTAAGCATCAAAAAGCTCTGTTTTCAGAAATTTCAGGAAGATGCTTTACAGCCTTGCCAAACTCCCTGAGGCAACATGAGGTAATAATGCCCCAAATGAGAGTTAGTGGCCAGGTTATAAGACATTATTACCTTGTTCTTTGTTAAATTTGAAACAGTAGAATTTGGAGGAATAAAATATGTGTTAAGTTACTGTGCTGGCTAGTTTTATGTCAACTTGATACAAGCTAGTCACATGGGAAGAGAGAATCTCAACCAAGAAAATGTCCCATCAGACTGGCTGGCTAAAACTGGGCTGTCTTCTTGATTGATGACTGGGTAGAACAGGCCTAGTCCACAGGACGGCAGTGCCATCTCTGGGAAGGTGGTTCTGAGTTGTGTAAGAACGCACGCTAAAGAAGCTTTCCTCCATGGCCTCTGTTTTATAGTTCTTGCCTCTATCTTCTTGACTTGAGTTCCTGCCCCATTTTTTCTCAGTGTGACCTAGGAGTTGTAAGCTGAAATAAACCCTTTCCTCCTCAAGTTTCTTTTGATTATGATGTTTTATCACAGTGAAAGAAACCTTAACTAAGATAAAAGTTGGTAGCAGATCATGAGGTATCAGTTCCTATGGGTTGAATTTTCTTTGGTGTGTCAGTGGAATATTCTGTTCATATCTGTTAAGTCCATTTGATGTCAATTAATTCTGATGTTTTTATATTTATTTTTTGTCCAAATGGTGTGCTATGTGAGTAAGTGGGGTATTTAAATCATCTACTATAAATTGGTTGATGTTAATCTGTGCCTATAGTAGGCTAGTTCCTGGAAACTGTTAGCATCAATTTACTTGAAGAATATTTTCAGATGCAAAAAACTGTGGACTCAAAATTTAATCATTGCCACATATGTCTTTATATGAGAAAGGAGAACCATAGAGAAGAAAAAAGTGATGTAGAGGGAGAGAGGGAGGAATTTGGGGTAGGGAAACAATGGAGTGCTCCCCAAACAATGAATTTCCAAGAGCTACCTAAGTGTGAAGAGTCAGGTGAAGAATTCTATCACAGACCTTTTGGAAAGAAATATCCATGGGCATTGTCCTCTTAGACCTTTGCATGGAGAACCATGAGAGATATTGTTTTGTGGAAACTCACTGAGAAAACATCTCGTTATGTAGCCCTCGCTGGCCTGGAGGTCATTATTTAGACTGGAACACCCATGCAATCACAGATTATACCACCTCTGCTTCCACAGCTCTGGGATTAAAAATATATACCCAAGTACCCACGATGAAAACGTTTTAAAGTCAAGAAGTTAGGGAAATTTGCATTTAAAAAATATTTCCGTATTTTTACTCTTTAGTGCATTCTCACGGCTGTCATCCATCTTGTCAGTCTATTTAATTTCTTGTCATCGCAGATACACATTCTAATAAGTAGTGTATGTGAATTTGACTAGAAAGCTATAGAACTTCCTTGATTGTTAACCATTCAGGTTTAAATTTACATATTTGTACAAGTTATCATAGAATTTTGTTGAAAATATAGATTCCCTGAATTCAAGACCCAGAAATGAACCGATACACCTATGGATACTTGATTTTTGACAAAGAAGCCAAAACCATACAATGGAAAAAAGACAGCATCTTCAACAAATGGTGCTGGTCCAACTGGATGTCTACATGTAGAGAAATGCAATAGATCTATATTTATCACCCTGCACAAAACTAAAGTCCAAGTGGATCAAAGACCTTAACATAAAACCAGACACACTAAATTGGTAAGAAGAAAAAGTGAGGAAGAGCCTAGAACTCATTGGTACAGGTGACAACTTTCTGAACAGAACACCAACAGCACAGGCTCTAAAGTCAACAATCAATAAATGGGACCTCATGAAAGTGAAAAGCTTCTGTAAAGCAAAAGACACTGTCGTTAAAACAAAAATGACAGCTTATAGACTGGGAAAGGATCTTCAACAACCCATATCTGTCAGAATATATAAAGAACTCAAGAAGTTAAACAGCAACAAATCAAGTAATATAATTAAAAAATGGGGTAGAGAGCTAAATAGAGAATTCTCTATAGAGGGATATAGAATGGCAGAGAAACACTTGAAGAAATGCTCAATGTCCTTAGCCATCAGGGAATATATACCATGTGTGTCTTTCTGCTTCTGTATTACCTCACTGAGGATGATCTTTTCAAGTTCCCACCATTTGCTTTCAAATTTCATGATTTCCTAATTTTTACTTGCTGAGTAGTATTTCATTGTGTTAATGTACCACAATTTCTGTATCCATTCCTCAATTGAAGGACATCTGTGTTGTTTCCAGATTCTGGCTATTACAAATAAAGCTGCTACAAACATGGTTGAGCAAATGTCATTGTTGTGTACTTGAGCATATTTTGGATATATGCCTAGGAGTGGCATAGCTGGATCTTGATGTGACCAAGAACACTATTCTTTTTTTTTTTTGAATTTTATTTTTTTCTTATCAGTTACATTTTATTAACTCTGTATCCCAGCCGTGTCCGATCCCTCATTCCCTCCCAGTCCCTCCCTCCCTCCCTCATCTCCACTGTGCCCCTTTCCAAGTCCACTGATAGGGGGGACCTCCTCCCCATTCATCTGATCCTGTTTTATCAGGTATCTTCAGGACTGGCTGCAAAACTCTCCTCTGTGGCGTAACAGGACTGCTCCTCCCTTGGGGGTGGTGGGGAGGCCAAAGAGCAAGAACACTATTCTAATTATCTGAGAAAGTGCCAGATAACTCAAGAAGTTAAAAAGCAACAAATCTAGTAATCCAATTAAAAAATGGGTACAGAGCTAAACAGAATTCTCTATAGAGGAATATAGACTGACAGAGAAACAGTTAAAGAAATGCTCACTGTCCTTAGTTATCAGGGAAATGCAAATCAAAATGACCCTGAGATTTCACCTCACACCCATCAGAATGGCTAAGATCAAAAACTCAAGTGACAACACATGCTGGAGATGATGTGGAGAAAGGGAAAACTTCCTGCATTATTGGTGGAAATGTAAACTTGTACAACTACTTTGGAAATTAGTCTGGTGCTTTCTCAGACAATTAGTAATAGCATTTCCTCAAGATCTAGATATACTACTCACAAGCATATATCCAAAAGATGCTCAACTACACAACAAGGACATTTGTTCAACCATGTTTGTAGCAGCTGTATTCATAATAGCCAGAACCTGAAACCAACCCAGATGTCCCTCAACAGAGGAATGGATACAGAAATTGTGGTACATTTACACAATGGAATACTACTCGGCAATTAAAAACAAGTAAATCATGAAATTGGCAGGCAAATGGTGGGAACCAGAAAAGATCATCCTGAGTGAGGTATCTCAGGAACAGAAAGACACACACAGTATATACTCACTTATAAGTGGATACTGGACATGTAATATAGGATAAACCTACAAAAATCTGTACACCTAAAGAAGGTGAGCTAGAAGGAGGACCCTGGGTAAGATGATCAGTTCTCACTCAGAAAGGCAAATGGGACAGATATTGGAAGAAGGAGAAAACAGGAAAGAGGACAGAAGCCAACAACGGAGGGCCTTTGAAAGACTCTACCCAGCAGTGTATCAAAGCAAATACTGAGACTCATAAACAAACTTTGGGCAGAGTGCAGGGAATCTTATGAAAGAAGGGGGAGATAGTAAGACCTGTAGAGGACAGGAGCTCCACAAGGATAGGAACAGAACCAAAATATCTGGGCCCAGGAGTCTTTTCTGAGACTGATACTCAAACCAAGGACCATTCATGGATATAACCTTGAACCCCTGCTCAGATATAGCCCACGGCAGCTCAGTATCCAAGTGGGTTTCCTAGTAAGCGATACAGGGACTGTCTCTGACATGAACTCAGTGGCTGGCTCTTTGACCGCCTTCCCCTGATGGGGGAGTAGCCTTGCCAGGTCACAGAGGAGGACAATGCAGAGAAGCTAGGGTCAGATGGAGGGGGAGGAGAACCTCCCCTATCAGTGGACTTGGAGAGAGGTTCATAAGAGGAGATGAAGGAGGGAGGATGATATTGGGAGGGGAGGAGAGAGGAGCTACAGCTGGCATACAAAGTGAATAAAGTATAATTAATATAAAAACTAAAAATTTAATTAAAAAAAGAAAATATAGATTCCTGAGTTATACCTTAATTTTTTTTGTGTGTGTGATAATTTAAATCTGGAAAATGACCCAAGTAACCTGATTTTTTGAAATATATTTTATTTTTAATTATTATGTATATGTGCCAGTATGTGGGTATGTGTGTGAATGTGAGCACAGCTATCTCTGGGGTCCAGAAGAGAGCATTAGATTCTGTGGAGCCAGACTCACAGGTTAGTTGTGATGCCCCCTGATGAGGATGCTGGGAGTCACATGTCAGTTCTGTGCAAGAGCAGTGTATGCTCTTAGCAGAGAAACTATCTCTGTAGTCCAGAATTCAAATTTGTTACAATCATCTTGAAACATGCAGCAATGAGATTCATTACTCTGCCTAATTAATAAGCACCAGTAAAAGTAATGCAAAAATCCCAAAGAGACATATAAACAAATGAAAGAGAACAGACTGCCCAGAGTAAATCCACATGTCTAGTGATAAACGTTTTAGGAATGCACACTGAAGATAGGGTACTCCTTTCTATAAATGGTTCTGGGAAAATTGAATATCTACATGTAAAAGAATAAATTTAGATTCCTACTTTTTACCAGTAACATAAACACAGATCATGTTTGATACCTAAAATTATGAAACCATAAGAAAACTTAGGGAAAATTCTTAAGGACACTAGAATGGCCAAAGATTTCTTGAATAAGACCCTAAAGGAAACAAAAGCAAGAACTGGGCTATATCCAACTAAATGGTTTCTGTGTTACAAAGAAATACTCAACAGAGTTCAGAGAAAAGTAATTGAATGGGATGACATGTTTGCGAGCTCTTCATAAAACCAGGAGTTCGTGTCAAGAATAAGGGACTCCATGGTTCAACATAAACTTCCACTCCAAGCAACTCATTTTAAAAAATGAGTCATGTATTTAAAACAAGATATACAAATGAACAAAAGATACATGAAAAGATGCATGTTATCAGTAATCAAAGCAATAACCTAGGCCTCCCATCAAATAATTTTACTATTAAAAAATTAAACTAACAAGATAACTAGGAAGGTGAGTAGAAAAGAGTACCTCTACACCTGTTATTACTGGTAAAAGTAGCATAACTACTGTGGTAGAGCATCCTCAAGAGGTTAAAAACATAATTGTCTCATTATATAGCAATGCCATTGCTGGGTATATGTAAAATGGAAATGAAGTTAATATGTGCAGAGATAGTTAGACTCCCTTGTACACTGCAATGCTATCCATGCCAGCTGTGAAACGGAGAGGCAGTCTATGTGCTCATCAGCTGGCAAACTGATACTGATATAATGGCATATGTACACAATGGAATACTCTTTAGCCATAAAAAATAAAATCCCATCATGATGTCATTATGTGTGAAATATAAAAGAGTGTGGACCAATATGGATTTTTGAATGAAATAAGCCAAGCCAAATAAATTCAACTATTACATAGTATTGTTTATATGTATAGTCTAAAACCATTGATATCAGAAAATTTGAAGGTGGAGTACTTAAGCAACAGAGGCCATGGAAATAGGTGAGTAGATGGGTAATGTTTATCAATGGTGTGGTTTTATATGAGGAAGAAGTTTCTGTGTACAACTCCAGATAAGAGCAAGTGACTATCAGTTTTGGAGATCTAGAAGAAACCAATTTTAAAGTTTACACCATAAAGAATCAGCATGTATTTAAGAAAAAATTCTCAAACTAATTTACAATATTGAATATACCAGAAGGTTCTTATATGGTAGCCTCTTAACATATATATTTTTATGTTTTTATATATCAGTAAGAGTAAATTACAAAGCAATTCCCCTCAAAGTTGAATTTTTAAGTTGGACATTTTCTGTATATTTGTCTCAAGACTAAGCTGAAATAGGCCTAAATTGTAACAGGGTTATTATTTCTATCCCTGAATCCTGATCCCACTTCTGCACAAATTTTCATTTTTCCTAAGTTTGTAGTTGCTCTTCCTGGCATAGGCACTATCTCAGAGATAACTATCCTAGGAGAGAAATTATAGCTTTTCTGTGTTCTATTACTTGATACAAAAAGTTGTGAGATTTTATATATATCCCTCAACTCCTCCAAGTTCATCATCCCTCTCTCTTCCCCCCCATCCCCTTTCCCCTAGACAAGTGAAATGGGGAGTTCTCTTTGAGAGATTTAAAAACAGTCTTTACCTGCAACTTAAGTCAGTGACCTTAATGTTTTCCAAGCCAAGCAAATCTGATAAGGATATTAATAACTGTAATGATGTCTAACAACTAAAGGTGGGGTGCTCATTTGCTATATATATGTGTTTCATTTGCAAATTGGCAGAATTTTTGTTTTTAATCACCTACCACTTTTCCATAGGAAGCATCCATGTTCCATGATGGCAGGATATATCATTTTTGCTTCCTGTTCTTTTACAGTCACCCTTTCTACGCCATGGCCAGAAAAGCTCATGCATTTTGTGAAAAATTTGAAAGCCTTCATTCATCCTAGTAGCTGATGTAAAGAGCATTACTAAAGCAAACATTTCCCTGGTATCACGGGCTCTTGTTTAAATTCCATGCCCTTAGAGGCTCCCTAGGGTGGGTGCTTCTTTTCTCTGTGTGCTTAAGGGTTAGTGAGATGAAGGGCAAAGCTTTTGGCAAGAACAATATATACATATTCTAAGATGATCTACATCATTTTAGAATTGGGTGGGATCAATAGTTTCAGTTGGCACATAATATTTATTACTGCTGCTCATCACAACTTTAAGGCTGTTTTGAAGCCTCTTCTCATGAGGCTTCACAGAGCATGCTCTATCTTCTGGGTAAGATTCCATCTTCTACTTTTATCATTATCTGCAGCAAGCTCAGGGGTGTCCCTTCCTTTTCTTTTATTTCTGTGAAATTCATTACATTTGTCACTTTTTTCCCCAGGCACCTCTGATTCTTCTTCTTCTTCTTCTTCTTCTTCTTCTTCTTCTTCTTCTTCTTCTTCTTCTTCTTCTTCTTCTTCTTCTTCTTTTCATGGCAGAGTTACTGGTCCTTCTCTTTGGATAGCAGAATTCTCAAATTCAATTTGTAGTTTAGTTGCTTCCCCCTCCCTCCACACTCCACATCACGTCGCATCACATGATGAAAGTAATCAAATAATGACATAAAGACAAATAAAACAAGCTCAACCATGACAAAGATACTCAATGGTGATTAATAGGCAAAGAAGAAACTTGGTTGGATGAGGTTGTGAAAATGCTCTCACTAGAAACAAACAAACAAACAAACAAACAAAAACTATTGCCAAATGGTTTCTGTTTAAAAGATGAAAGAAGGTACATAAGAAAAACATATCGAAACCAGTACCTTCTTTTGGACAAAGTGCCTTCCTTAGATTTCCCGGAAGAAAACACAACATAGAACTGTTTTAAACAGAGCTGAAGCTTCTTCTGCTCTAAAATCTGTACCTCGGAATGTGGTCATATAAATTTCAGTGTTCTGGTGCACACTTTCTCAATTCTTTTTCCCCTTTTAATAATTTGCAATTAGGGAGATTTATTTGTTTAGTAGTCTGCCCATCCCTAACTTAGATGTGCCAGAAGCAGCGCCACTGCCTTGGGCCTTGTAATAGGGAGTTAACAATTAGAATAGGCTTAACCCAGTTTAACACAATGGTGTAATGTCAATTGAAATTCAGAGAGAAGTTAAATTGTTGCAAAAATGACTTCCTTTGAAACATTTCCTACTTGGATTTGACATTTTGACATTCCAATTCTTCGGATGATTCTTCGGATGTTTAGCATCAAATGCTGAGGAAGAAATAACAATGGGAATTCTTCTTAGAATATCATATAAACAACATGACTTATAAAGAACAAGGCTGCCAAATGCCCAGGAGTCTACCATGTAAGTTATTGGAAGGTGGTCTGCATGGCCTGTGGGTTCAATTTCTAAGTCCATTACTCTGATCTGTTACATGGGGTCTGATTTAGAGAAGGAATGTTCTATCAAATGTGAGGGATCAGATAATTCACTAGTTAGGAACTTTTAGCTGTATCCACGTGTCTCTTTAGATGTGAAATGGGAATTACAAATGTGATGTGATTGGGAGCTTTAGATTAAAAATACTTGAAAAAAAGAAAGACTGGGATAGAAGAAAAGTAGAATGGCAGCTGGCAAGAGTCTTAGCACTTCTTGTATTTTCTCTCAACCATTCAGCAAGGGGAAACATTTTGTTGAAGGCCAGTATCCTGCCACTTCCTGTCTGTAACGTCAAAAAGACTTTAGTGATTTTCACTCACTGATGTACCACGGCCAACATTTTTCTTTAAAAAAAAAAATCTATCATTGTGTGTGTGTGTGTCAGTATATGTGCCTGCATGTGTGTGGGTGTGTGAGTGGGACAGCATGTGGACGGCAGAGGGAGTTGCTTCTATGCTAGGGTTATGTGTGCCTTAGGGACAGAACTCAGGTGGCCAGGCTTGGAAGCAGGCGCCTCTGCTGGCTGGTCCACCTTCCCAGCCCACATGGCCAATGTTTTCCAAAGCGAGGGAGAAATGGAGGCCATGAGTCATGCTGTGAAAAAAGCAGTCGTGGGTGCTGTAGGAAGGGCTCCATTTATCAAAAGGAACCCACACATTAGTTCTCAAAGCTTGTTTTCCACTCCACCCCTCTCTGCACAGCCAAGGACACAACTTTAATGTCATTGCTCTCAACGTTGTCTATAGTGTGTCCAAGACTGTCTACACAAAGCCTCTTTATCTCATCCTCATGTTTGTTCCTATTTGCCAAGATGTCTACATTTAGGAGTCGATAGCAAAAAATATTTCCCAAGGGTGAAATGCTCGAGGAAGAATTCTGACTCCCTTTTCAAAGATCCAATGAACTATGCGTGAAAGGGAGAAAGAAGTTGCGAAAACACAATGCAGACTTAAAAAGCTTACTATCAGAACGGCAATCTGGAGACTGAGGACTTCACACTGCATTTTCCCCCAATCTTTCAGGCTTTTGATAGTTTTTCCTCACCAAAAGTAAGAAAGTAATAACATTCCTCCAGAACACAGAGTAAAATCTTCCTTTGCCAAACGCAAGATCAATCAGGCTGAAAAGAGATCTGAGTGGCTCTATGGTACTGAACTTCTGGATTGGTAGTCAGCTTCACTGGTAACGCTTCATGTTGCTGAGTGCAGAACTACTTTTGGCTTCAGAAAAATTACCCAAACTTTAAGTCAGGCTCAAGATAATCTAAAATTATTCTGGAACAAGTTAGTTTATTCTTCAATCAATCTTTGTCAGAAAGTCTTTGAATAAGCTAAAAAGGAAGAGATATCGTGTAAGTAGTAAATTGTTATTTTTGGAGTACCGAAGGATTTGGGAGACAGAACTTTTCTTGAAAGAGAAAAGTTAGTATATTAATGCAACCAAGTCTTTGATCTTGCAAAGAACTCTCTTAACAGCATTGGGGGGAGGAGGAAAAAGTGTTCTTAAGTGCTGACTATTTTAGTATTATGTCAAAAGATGAAGGAAAACTGTAGAAAAGTGAGTGAGTAGAGGCTGATATTCCTAGGGTTGCAATGCACAGACTCTTGCAAGTGTGTGAACTATGTTCCAGCAGGAGGTCATGAGAACTGTGCAAGTTGAATAATGGGTGTTACAGAAGCACCATGGGCCATACTTTGGGGTAGGGACCTTACAAATCATGCTGTTTAATTCTTAAAACAACCAGCAAGTTAGCTGTTAAGGTCATTTTTTACATATAAAGCATGGCAGCACAGGAAAAGTCAGGTAGAAAAGTTAAAAGTATTCATAAGTGTAGGGATTAGAACTTTAATTTGTAACTGTCGGTCTCCAGTTGTTTTACTTTAACACAAGAAGACTTTTTCTGTATCCAGTATCACCTTCAGTTATCTTTTCAGGAAGATCAGTCTACATGCCTTCTCATATCTAGAAATTTATAAATACTTTCACAGTTATTTTGAAGCACTTGATAACTGACTAAAACCACTTTTATTCTGAAACCAGATTGAAATCTAAGGTACATTTAAATTAGGTAAATGCAAGAAAACATGCATAGTTTATGTTCTAAAAATGCAATTTATGTATAATTTAGCATTTTGAATGTAAAAATATCTATATAAAATTACTGTTTTATGCCATGCTTTGTATTCAGATTTGATGTTTGCTAGCATAAGAAAATTTATATTAGATTAACATTCCATTGGGTTCAAGTGTTTCCTTTTGCTCCAGTGAATGCCTGTTAGTCACTAATCTGGTCTTGACATTTGGTATTTAACAAGCCTATTACTTGGCAAGTAATTTTTTTAAAGTGACTAGTTTGAGAATCGTCTTCTGCTTGGGTAGGTTGTTTGGATGAGTGAGGTTATTATATCCACTGAAATCTGCTCAAAACCATTCTTCTATTTTATTTAGAAGGGGAGGGTTAATACTAGTTTTTTGACAGGTATCAATATGATGAGAATGTGTGGCTGCCTCAAAACCAAGAGACCCAAACCAAAGAGAATCACCATTTCTTTGCCCTGAATGTGTGTCACATTAAAATGTCATTTCAAACAAAGGGCTGTCATTAGGCTATGGTGGCAGTGTCTAGGGGTCATGTTTAAATCTGATAAGGATCCTGTCAACTTCCTATTATTTACAAGTGTGCAACACCTACAAATACTCAAACATATTAGTAAACCACAAACGTAGTTAAAGTGGGTTGCCTATCAGGAAGATGGTGCATATACCAAGACCCCAAAGCAGAGGATAACTTAGTCTCCTGGGAGGTCACAGAAGAGACTCTGTGAGCCCTGACTATGAAGGCTTTGATAAAACATATTAGAAGAGCAGGCCATACAGGTTGAAGAATGCCTTTGAGCCTTTTGGATTAATCTCTCTGCCTCTGAGTCACCCTTTTGAGAGGAATTAATCTTTATTTCTCCTCCCCAAACAAAACAATGTCATTGACTTTATATATTTGTGTCCACTATGCTTTGGATAGTACAGCCTGAGGTCTCAGTTCTTTACCATTCCACAGATAGACGAGCCTCCTGAAGCTCTTGAAGAAGTGAGGAAGGATCAGGCATGATGAAGTATGGATGCCAGTAGTCAGTGTCTTTTCATGCAGCCTGATGGGATTAAAAAAAGGATTTTCAGAGAAAAGAGGAATCTAAAGACCTGATTTCAGTAGTCAGCAGGCAGTATATGAATTCCTCTAACTGACCAGCATGACCTTGTGACAACACTAAATTGTAGAGTATGATTTGTGAGTTAAGTCACTCTTTTTCCCTGGTGTTGACCTGTATTTCTATAACAATTGAAAGCAGGGAATAACGTAATCAGAGAGTTATTGGCAGTTCATGTAAAAACTGTAAAAATTTGCCATTATCCAAAATCAGGAAAGAAAGAAACTTTTTCATGTTGAGCTAAGTTTTTCTTGTGGGAGCTGAAATCTACCTAATAGTAGTATTCTTTTTTTTCTTCCACCTTAATACATATAGCCATTGTCTTAGTTACTGCTGTATTGCTGTGAAGTGACACTACGACCAAGGCAACTTAGAAAACATTAATTGAGGTTCATATTTTCAGAGAGTTAGAGTTTATGACCATCATGGTGGGAACTATGACAGTAAGCAAGAAGGCATGATGCTGGAACAATAACTGAGAGCTTTCATCCTTCTTTCTCTCCTGTGTGTGTGAGAGAGGGGTACAGAGAGAGACACGGAGTGACAAAGACAGAGAGACAGAAACATAGATAAAGAGTGACAAAGAGACAAATAGACAGACACACACAGAGAAAGAGGGAGACAAAAGACACATGCGCACACACACACACACACACACACACAGAGAGAGAGAGAGAGAGAGAGAGAGAGAACTGAGAATGGCTCTGGCCTTTGAAACCTCAAAGCTTTTCCCCCCTGGTGACACACTTCCTCCAACAAGGCCACACTTTCCAATTCATTTGAAACAGTTCTATCAACTGGGCATGAAATACTCAAATATATGAGCCTATTGGAGCCATTCTTATTCAAACCACCACACAAATATAGCTAATACATTCAAAGTGAATGCAGATTTGGATAGCTGAATTACTTCTCAAATAAGAGAGATGTTGGCAATGTGCAAATCACATTTTCTAATTTCTAACACCTTCCTGAAACTCAACTGACATATACTCTTATGTTATGACAGCTGAATACAAAATGGTAAAAGTCGTATTCTTTGTTGTGGCCTATATTAAGACAGGTGAAGTCAAAGGTCCAGGACAGATGTCTCACAATGTGTTCAGAAGTGATGGAGCGAGGAAGTTAGTAGTAGGGCTGCTCAGTACACCAATCAGTAAGTTTTCTGTTTGTCATAAAAGTGTTTGAGCAACAAAATTGTGTTTTGGGAGGTACACATTTAAATCCCTGTGCTACTTTTATCTATATAAATGCACATTTTTGAATGGGGTATAACAAAAAGTGTTGGAAAATTACTGATTATTTAAAAATACTTATGATCTAAGTTAAGAATTTAGTCATCAAATTGAATTCTGTCTTGCTTGATTTGTAATGATCTCGGCTATCTTTGGCAAGTTGTTAATGGGTCAGACTTGGCTTCCATGGCTAGCATCTGGAGAGCAACATCATTTCAGGACGTTATGAAGAAAACGGATGCTGGAACTAAACATAAAAGTAGCCTGGAATTTCACCATCCCATTGTCCCTTAGTAAATGAAAACACAACTTTTTACAGATTAATATCTCAAAATACATGGCCTTTAGAGAAGGGGCTCCAGTGTGTTGTCCATAATTTTTGACAATGATTGTACCAGGGGACAGCTGTAGAAACAGGAAGCCTGAAACGTGCTCCACAGAACTATGACTTTTCGTCTCCCAGGAATCACCAAATGCCAGTATCTCCTTGGGTAGATGTAGGACTTCATGGCCATTTCTCCTCTTCTATGCTGGGATTTTTATTCTGACTCGATCTTGTGGGTGCTGTCACAATCACTGTCTTGGAAACACTGCTTCCCTGAAGTCATAAACCATTCTCTTGTATAACTGGCCTAAGTCGAATACTTCTCCTTATGGAGTCGTCTTCATTCTGGAAGCATCTTTGATGATAACATCTCCAGGACCTGGGTGTATAATAGAGAGTACTGTCATATCCAGACATCTCAGTCAGGACCAACAGAGAGTGGTTCTGGCCGCCATGATGTTGGCTTCCACCATCAGATGAGCAATACTGAATAAAACTTGAGAAAGTTTCAACTCTGAAAAGCCATTCTCTTGTAAAGAAGTTAATTTTGTGGTGGTCAATAACATCACCATTAGAGGGAAAGAATGTCCCTTTTAAAGAGGAATAAGTTGGGTTTGTAGGGAAATTTTACTAAGGGGTTGTAATGGCTCTGCACTCCATGAGTTGTAATATGCATAGTGCCTGAGGGGTACTCCCTAGGGGAGGACCTTAAACTGATAGAGTAGTTTCTCAGTTAGATGGATGAAAACAAACTTTATTTTCATCTTAGGCAGCTTAACCTCTACAGACTAGACTCTTTCCAAATGCTACCTTCCACTTGAGGACGTGGTGGTTCTGGCCACATAATTCAGAACAGCTGGGATCCCTGTGGTTTTCTTGGCTCACTTTCAGTCTCTAGTGTCATCACATCTGTTTTGTTTGAACCTGCTCAAAATGTGTAAAACAGATCAAGAGGAGGTGGTGATTTCATTTAATAAAGAATATCAGCTCTAAGAGACTCATAACCAAACTTTGGGCAGAGTGCAGGGAGTTTTAGGAAAGTAAGACCTGGAGAGGACAGGAGCTCCACAAGGAAAGCAACAATACCAAAATATCTGGCCACAGGGTTCCTTTCTGAGACTGATACTCCAACCAAGGACCATGCATGGATATTACCCAGAACCCCTGCTCAGAAGTAGCCCATGGCAGCTCAGTGTCCAAGTGGGTTCCCTTGTAATTGGAACAGGGTCTGTCTCTGACATGAACTCAGTGGCTGGCTCTTTGATCACCTCCCCCTGAGTGGGGGGGATGCAGCCTTACCAGGGCACAGAGGAGGACAATGCAGCCAATCCTGATGAGACCTGATAGGCTAGGGTCAGATGGAAGTAGAGGAGGACCTCTCCTATCAGTAGACTTTTAGAGGGGCATGGGAGAAGATGAGGGAGGGAGGGTGAGGTTGGGAGGGGGCTACAGTTGGGATACAAAGTGAATAAACTGTAATTAATATAAACTGTAATTAATATAAAAATAAATTTAAAAAAGAATATCAGCTATAAATAATTTGAGCAGTTTAGGTTACGGTCAAGTGGATGAAGTCAGATGTATGCTGTTTTTGTACTTACCAAAATCTTCTGAAACAACTTTGTATCACAGGTTAACCTGATGACATGCTATAAACATAGATCATGTATTTCACGGCAAATGTTTACTCGCTTTTATAAAATACAAGGCTCATTAAAGCCACACCTTTTTGGTAAGTAATTGTTGTTGATACCTTTGCCAGTATTCAGAATGTATACTTCTTGCAACCCAAGGTAGGACTCAGGAAGCCTGAGACACATTTCAGATTATGTGTTCACTTAAACATAGGAGTTGCTTTTGTCCTGTTATGAAGTGACTCTGAGATTCCTATAATTTTGAAACATATAAGTGAAATAAAATAACGCATTCAATGTGTGAGAGAAGACTATTTCTGTTGACTCTTGCAATCTGTACTAAAGCAAAGGATCTGATTAGTAGATAAATGTGACTTTTCCATCTGGGACACCATGTTGCTACATCTGAATTTAATGCCTGTCAATGATTAAAACTTGAAAAAATGGAGGATATTGCTTGGGAATTTAAAAACACACGTTTTAATGATTTAAGTAAAAAGGAAAAAATGAAGATAAAATTAGCAATGTTCTCAGAGTTGCTTGTTTTTAGCCACTCTGAGAAACAAATTAGGTTTTCTTTTTCAAAAGATAATAGGTGTACATAAAAGCTTTAACTAATTAATGTAACGATTAACAGAAGTAATGTTGAAAGTCAAGAAATCTGGCCTTCATTAATGAATTAAGTTATCAAATAGTTACTGTGCTCCAACTATTAACACATTCTATACTGTGAGAACAGTACAGAGCCCTTATGTTTTTTTTTAAGATTATGTACTTATGTACTTGTGGCTTATAAGATTTTCTATGAATATGAACATGTACCATAAGATTATTAACATGTGTAGGCAATATTCTTTGGTTTTGTCTTTTTTTTTTTTGAGAGCAAGTTGCTCTGTTTATCCCTGACTGTCCTGAAAATCACTCTGTAGACTAGCCTGACCTCAAACTCAGAGAGGTCTTCCTGACCTTGGGAGGAACTCTTCCTCCCAAGTGCTGGGATTAAAGGTGTGTGCTACTACTGCCTGGCCCTAGGCAATATTCTTAAATGAAGTTTGTTTATAAACTTCTATGAATACTTTTGTATATTTATTCCTTAAACTTTGTTTTTTTTAATTTCTTTTACATTTGTTATTTAATCACTGTGAAATATTCCCTTATTTAACTGCATGAAGTACGTTTCTTTTTTTCCCTCGTTGGTCATATTTTGGGCTATTACCAATTGCTGTGTTACTATCTTCATGTGTATTCCTCACGCATATCTCTGTGATGTAAACGTTTCTAGACAAAACTTTTTTAGCCCTGGAAAAATTAGTCTTGACATTTACCAGCTAAAGGTAAATTATTTTCCAAAGTGAATATACAAATATACACTCTAATACTCACATATAAAAGGTAACATAGCCTCTTATTGCTCAACTTTTAACTGCTTTGCTATTTAAATAGACAGAAAATGATATTCCAAACTGACCTTATTATATGCGCCCTGAATTATTCTGAGTTTGAGTTGAGTTTAGTCCATTATTCATAATTAGTTTCCTTTCTACAAATAATGCTGATTTCTTCAGTCTTTTATTTACCTAGACTCTTTTCTTTTATTACCTGATCCTTGGCTTTATAGACTCTAAATATTAGCTCAGAAATTTGCGTATGCATACCCCTTCCAGGTTGTAACTTCATTCTCATTTTTATTCATGGTACCCTGTCCTAACTATGCTTTTAATTTTGTATGCGTGACATTTTTAATATTGCCTTTTGGTTTTGTTGTCTTATGTCTTATTTAAGAAATATGTTATAACCTAGAATAGCAAACATATAACTTGAATACAGTAGTATGTGGGTATTACAGTTACCCTTGTAGGAGGTCATGATCTGAGACTCCCTATTAGCATAGTGAGCTAATAGTAAATAGCCCTTCTTCATTGTTGGGAGAAAAATCCCTCTCCATTCCTGATGTTTTACATTGAATATGTCTTTTTAATATCTTTTTGATGGGCAACTTAAATCCTTTGAGAAAAAATTTTCTCTGTTCGTATGAAAAGGTAAAGCTACATTAATCAAGATGGAATTTTTTTTTTGCAATGTATTTATTAATTCTTTGAGGATTTCAAATTGTGCTTTGGGCATACTTAAGCCCCTCACTCTACACCATTTTCTTTATTTTTCCATTTAACTTTGTGTGTGTGCGTGTGCACATATATTCTCACTGAGTTGTTTCCATTATAAAGGTAGCCTTAGTATATGTCAACCTATCAGAGGTCATATCAATAAAGGAAGCTGATTCTCTTTCTCCCAGTGGGTATCAAATGTTTATACTCCCTCATCTAGAGGTGGATTTACGTATCTACCATTTCTCCTCTATGCAAGGAGTTTGTCTGGCTGAAACTTTAGAAGGTCTTGTGCATGCTCTTAAAATTACTGAGAGTTAATATGGGCAATTTCCCTGTGTCTGGAAAACAGTTTCCTTTATCTTGATGCTAGCTACCTATGGCTCTTAGAATCTTTCCATTCTCTTTTCCACACAGAAACAGGAGCCTTGACAGTGAAAGACAGTTATGAATCTCTAGTTAAAGGCTAAAAACTCCACTGTCTATTGGTCTTTGAATGTTTCAGTCAGTTTAGAATCTTTGTGCTATTTCCCATCTAATTCCAGGAAGACTCCTATTTTGAATAAGGTGGAGAAATTCTCTAATGTGTAGGTATGGCAAGAAATTATTAGGAATTGTTTTTAATACTATATCAATAGTACTGGGCTCACCCTAGAGTGTATGGCCTATATATCCAAAGGCTTTTAGCCTCTTTAATAGTGCCCCGGTCTGGGTTCCCCAGTATAGAGAAGGCCAAACGGAAAGAAGCTGGTAATTCCCACAATGGTGGTACCATTATTGTAGCAGTAGTCCTGACCTTTCTGGTCAGTGGTTGTGGCTTTCAGGGTTCACAGCTGGGTGAGACTGAGCCTTCCTTTTTACTTCTGCAGCATACACAGCCCCTCCCAGACCATGAGTGCCAACAGAGATAAACTTTCCAGATGAGTGCCAGCTTGTGTCTCCATGTTCTGTGACTCAAGTATGTGGTATCTTCAGCAACAGGGACAATTCTTGTCACATTTTGGTGGTGGGGAGGTTATCCAGGAATATTAGCAATAATTTATAATGCTGGTGAGTGGTGTATGTGATTCTATTTGCCAAAAACATAAAAAAAAAATGAAACCCATTCCTGGTAGTAAGGTTTTCTGCTAACATGGGGTGTCTGTCTTAATTGTGTGTTAATTAGTTTCCATTGCTGTTAAATTGCCTAAAACAATTTAGTGGAGGAAAGGATTTTATTTTATCTTACAATTCTCAGGTCATAGTCCATCACTGAGGGAAATCAGGGCAGAAACTCATGCAGGAACCTAATGTAGGAACATGGGCAGAGATCAAAGAGGAATGCTGTATACTGGCTTATTACTTAGCTTTCTTTCTTTTTCTTCTTTCTTCCTCCCTCCCTCCCTCCCTGCCTCCCACCTTTCTTTCTCTCTTTCTTTCTTTCTTTCTTTCTTTCTTTCTTTCTTTCTTTCTTTCTTTCTTTCTTTCTTTCTCTTTTTTTTGTTTCCCAATCCAAGCCTGTCTACCCCAGGAGTGGCACCACTTACCGTGGGGTGGGCCTTCATACATCTATAATTAATTTTAAAAGCCTCTCAGCGTTGTGTACAAGCCAATCTTATGAGGGTAATTTCTGAACTGACATTCCCTCTTTATAGATGACTCTGGCTTGTATCACGTAGATTTAAAAAACTAGCAAACTCTAAACTGCACAGACAGTTAGCAAAATTATCCTTGGGAAGATTTTTACATTAAGAATGGTGATAATGTTAGCTAAGATGCCAGATAAGAGGATACCTCTATGTTACCTGGTCAAGAAGAAGAGTCAAATTAAAAAATATATATATAAAGGAAATATACTCTATTGCATAGGACAGTAGAGAGAAAATACTAAAAATGCCCCCATGGTAGTAATAGAATAACTGACAAGTAAGGAGAAAAAACGATGAGTGGAGCATTCAAAAGAAGTACATCATGCTGAACAGAGCCCCAACACAAAAATCCCTTTTTGTTGAAGGAGAAGTGGAAGACTTATCCATTAGCAGAGTGTTTTCTCCTCTCTGACTGGTGTCAGAGTCCAGTCCTCAAGAACTGGGTGCTCATCAGAAGATTCTTACTTGTAAATGGACCAGACATTTAAACCAAGAGAGGCACAAACTGTTACATAGAAATACAAGAAATGTGAAAACTCCTTATCTACCAAATTTAAAGCTAACTGTGTATAATCTGCTTCCAATCATCTACTCCTTGCGAACAAACACATCTTGGAGCGACTAACTCAGTGACATTTTCATCGATATAAAACAATTGTAACATCTTCCTCTAGATTTTATACCTCTAACACTGTAAAATATTTTGTGGTGGACATTGCATATTGCTTATATTACATTTTGCTGCAACATTGGGTAGACACTCACACTTGTAAGTTCCCCAACCTGGAGTGGTTCTTATAACCCAGAATTTTCTTACATTCCCAGAAGGCCCTAACAAGATTTTCCTTACATCAAGCCAAATATAAAAAATACTACAATTGGATTCAAACACTTCATTAGAGAGTCTATGAACAGCCTCTAAGGGCCACCACAGCAGAATAGTAAAGGGGAGGGTCTTCCTTAATGTACTTATAAGCATGTAATCAAACAGCATGAGATGCTCCTGAACTTAGCACTCCCTCTAGAAGGATTATATCCTTCTATTCTTATGTGAAGCCACAGAGACACAGGGCTGTTGCAGAGACTGCCTGTCTAGGTATCCAACTCTCTGTCCTGGGACTCTAGCACAATTTAATATAAGTTTAAGTGATAGACAAAATTATTCTGTCATTAACTATCATCAAATATGCTGACTTTTGAATTATATAGTGATTTTTCCTTTAAAAAATTTTTAAACTCTGTATTTATGTGAATGTGTGTTTGCTGTGTATATTCCTGAGGAGGTGAGAGAAGGATGGGATCCCTGAATCTGGAGCTGAAGGCAGTTGTGAGCTGCCTGAGGTGATGGGAATCAAACTCAGGTTTGCTGCAAGGACAATATGCAATATGTGCTCTTAACTGTTGAGCCATTTCTCTAGCCTGTAGCTGTAAAAATAAATGTATCGGCTTTTCTATGCCTGTTCTTGCTCCCAAATGATGACTTGGAGACCTATTACATTTGTTAATAAGCTTTAAACACTATAGCTGGGCAGATAATACTCATCTATTCTAACCTGACTACGCTGACCTGGCCTACTTCCCAGCCATGTGCCTGTTACCTGCCAACTTAGTCTTGCCCTGGCTGCTCCATCTTTGTCCTTATGGTTATACCCTCATGGTGACCACCTCATGGTGACCTTCTCATTTTTTTCTTCTCTCTCTGCTCTCCATCTGGAACTCCCTACCTGGGACTGGAAATTCTGCCTCAACTCTCCTGCCCAGTTATTTGCTGTTCAGCTCTTTATTAACCAATCAGAGATGATGGAGAACAATTTTATACAACATTGAGACAGGAGATGCTTCAATAATAATGACAGTGCCCACGTCCAGACTGTAACCAGATCTCTGGGCACAGAAATTAATACCTGAATATACAGTGTATAAAATTACCCCGCAACATATAATAGTGATTTTTCAATCTATTTAAAGTACTGTTGGGAAAAAATATGGAAAATATGGTATTTCAGTTTGATCTATTATTCTTTGAATGCCCTAAGGACCTGAACAGTTTCCAGACATCAATGCTCAAAATAATGTCATAATGAATTTTAAGTGAGTCCTGCATATGCATGCATCATTGACCAATTAACAGAAGCTACTTATGTGTCTGAGCATAATGAATCTTATTTAAAGAATGCCGAGTATGTAGCAAACCGTGTTCCAAAACAAGGTTCCTGAAGCACCGTTGATCCCTAGAGAAGGGACATGGTAATCCCCCTCTATTGTGAAATAATAAGATGTTAAGTAAAAGCTGAAACCAAAATAGGTGTCTAAGCAACTCCAAAAAAACATGCTGAATGAATCAGTAGCTAATTGTCCCAAATGAAACACTTGTTTTTAAAAGATGTTACATTTAAAAAGAAGTCAAGTTAAATAAACTGTAATTAATATAAAAAATAAAAATAAAAATTTAATAAAAAAAGAAGTCAGAATACCAAAGTCCATTTATGAGAATGAAACAATGGGAGAAAAGTCATGGGTCCGATTCTCAGGCCTAGTTCTGGCCATATGTAGACAGCTCCTGGCAAGCTGGCAAGTGTCGACAGGCTTTAGTATCCCACAGGACTTTTATGGCACCATATCATTTTAAAGACCCCAACCATCTCTCAAATTCCAGTAAGCTGTAGCTTATAAAAATGTGATGTTTGGTCAGAAGTGACTACGTCATAGGCTAAAACTGAAAATAATCATCGTACTTTATTTTTGTTACTGTTATACATTCTCTCTCTCTCTCTCTCTCTCTCTCTCTCTCTTTCTGTGCATGTGTATGTGTGTGTATGCGTAAGTATATACATACAATTCATTGAGTTCATTTAGTGTCTCTTGTATTTACATGATTTCAGGGCTGACTACTTTGTATTGGATAAACAATTCAGGAGCTCATCCCTGCAAGAGGTTAATTCTCCTTCTGTCAGAAGCCATTAATTGCCTGTCGTTCTTTGTCTCTGGGTGGGACACCATGAGACTTCCCCTTTCTATATGAGCATGTCTATTGATGTTGTGATTGATCAGGTCTTTTCAGACAGTCCTAATGTTGAGTTATCATGGATTATCTACCCTGGCATTTCTAGGAGACCCAATCTCAAGCAGATTTCCACATTCTCTGGATCTTACAGTCTATCTGACTTTTCTTTCATGATGTTCCAAGAGCCTTAGGTTCAGGAGTTGTGTTGTAGATATTATCTGTTGGGACTGGGATCCTCATGATCAGTTTATCTTTGTACTATGGCCAGTTGTGGTTTTCTGTAATGGTTTTTATTTGTTGTAAAGAGAAGCTTCTTTGATGAAGGGTGAGAGTTGTGGATAAAAGGCTTGGTTTTAGAAAGAAGTTGGTTCTTATGTTGGTCTAGTGAAGTGGTGATTGTAGGTTCTCTTCTAAGATCCACAACTTCACTAGCCCCAAGCATGTGAAGTT
The DNA here is from genome assembly GCF_907164565.1 of Psammomys obesus. Classification (NCBI taxonomy): domain Eukaryota; kingdom Metazoa; phylum Chordata; class Mammalia; order Rodentia; family Muridae; genus Psammomys; species Psammomys obesus. The sequence goes on along the minus strand of NW_026585987.1, from coordinate 10,006,190 downwards.
CACTAGGCATTATTTCCTTCTATTGGATGGGCCTGAACTCCAGTTAGACAGCTATTAGTTACCAACAATGCCCTGTTGCATCTTTAAGGATATACTGTCATGCTTGTCATTGTTACAGTTCATAGTCATCACAGCTAGATAAGACTCATTTCCATCATCATCAGCCATCTTGATCTCTTGTTCAGAATGACTACAGAGCATACAGCAGATAACTCAATAACATAATAATTAGCTTATCATTTGCCATATGTAACTACTTTACTTTTCCTATTTTTAAAATCTGTGAGTTGTGTTTTATTTTTAAAATTTTTTTATTATTAATTACACTTTATTCATTTTGTATCCCCCCATAAGCTCCTCCCTCCTCCCCTTTCTGCATGCATGCCACTCCCCAAGTCCACTGATAGGGGAGGTCTTCCTCTTCTTCTTTCTGATCTTAGACAATCAGAAGTTTTCATCAGAAGTGGCTGTATTGTCATCTTCTGTGGCCTGGTAAAGCTGCTCCCCCCTCAGGGGTTGGTGATCAAAGAGCAGGCCAATCAGATTATGTCAGAGGCAGTCCCTCTTCCCATTACTATGGAACCCACTTGGACATTGAACTGTCATGGGTTACATCTGTGCAGGGGTTCTAGGTTATCTCCATGAATAGTCCTTGGTTGGAGTATGAGTCTCTGGGAAGTTCCCTGTGTTCAAATTATCTTGTTCTGTTGCTCTCCTTGTGGAGTTCCTGTCCTCTCCAGCTCTTGCTATTTCCCACTTCTTACATAAAATTCTGTTCACTCTGCCCAACAGTTGGCCATCAGGCTCAGCATCTGTTTTGATAGTCTGCAGGGCAGATACATTCAGAGGCCCTTTGTAGCAGGTTCCTAGGTTGCTTCCTGTTTTCTTCTTCCTCTGATGTCCATGCTTTTTGCCTTTCAGGATGGGGATTGAGCATTTTAGTTAGGGTCCTCTCTTTTGCTTAGTTTGTTTAGATGTACCAATTTTAGTGGGTTTATCCTATGTTGTATGTTTATATGAGTGAGTATATACCGTGTGTGTCTTTTTGCTTCTGGGACAACTCAGTCAGGATGATCCTTTCCAGGTCCCACCATTTACCAGCAAATTTCATGATTTCCTTATTTTTCATTGCTGAGTAATACTTTATTGTATAGATGTTGGATTTTATTTTATATGTATGAGTATCTATCTCTATGTATGTGTGTGCATCATGTGCATGCTTAGCGTTAGAGATGATCATAAGATGGTATTATAGCTCCTAGAAGTGGAATTACAGATAGTTGTGAGCCACCATGTAAGTGCTGAGAAGGGAGCCTGGGTCTCTACTAGAGCAGCAAGTATTCTTAACAACCGAGATATCCCTCTAGTGCCAGAGTCCACCTTCACTATTCAAAGCTTTCATATTTATAAACTTTTTTGTAACACAAAATAGATATTTATGAAACATTCTCAGTAGTAGTTAGGGAAATGAGGTTGTCTAGTTCTTCACTGAGATAGACAGTGACACTCTGCTGTCCTGTTCCATTTTTCACACTGTAACAAGTGTCCTCTTTTGGGTCCTAGAATGGTCATTGTGTCTTTGTCCCTTTTGCTGTTATCTCATTGTTGAAAGTAGCCTCAATATGTCTTGCTAAAGAATTTGTCCAGTGTTTCTAAGAATATAATGACTATGATGCACCTTAAGGAGAAAATGTGTATGAGGTGAGCCTCATTCAGATGTGAGTTGTAACACTGTTGGCCATGAGAGTAGAGCTAGTAAGCAAACAGTATAGATTTGAAAAGAGAGTTCTAATTTACATAGAACACATGTAACCAAGTTATGTATTAATGTGTTGATGTAAATGTGATCATTCCAGAAAACTAATTATGTTTCTCCCATATGGAACATTTTTCAAGATTGAAACTGAATGACGAAGTGTCAGTTAGAAACACGATCACTATGAGAACTGAAAGAGAAGAGTATAGATCACCTCCATAGGTATGTGCCACTTCTGTAAGATGAAAGAAAGGTGGATACATAGAATGTCAAGATTATCCATTGGCAGAAGACAAACATGTACTCCTGCAAAATCAAAACCTGAGAGACTCAAATGCTGAAAGCTTGGCATTAATCATAGCTGTATCTTGTTTGCGTGTGTGTGCTATTTTTGTTCTTTTAGACAAATTTATTGCTTAGTTTTCTGCCTTAGTCTTTTATTGAGCTCATTCTTTTCTTCCCACATCTGGTCTACTAGCCAAGTGTGTCTGTTGCCTCACACACATACTTTGGCATCTGTGTTTGGCTCATGTGAGAAGCTCTTCTTGACATATTTTGCTCTCTTCACATGCACAAACTTGCAGCATTTTCCCCAAAGCCTTTTCTAATTCTCAAACCCCAGACTGCTGTAATCTCTCACTTATTTAAATGTTTATCAAAGTTTATTCTTTTCTGAAGACAGTAACATAGTTGAATAGAAAAGTCAAACTCAGTTTCTTCCACTATGCATTCACAACATGTTCCTGGTTCCAGGGATGTCATGTGTTTTCCATTTAACAAACAAGCAATGCTACCACAGTAAATACCAGCACAGTGGCCTCTAATTCAATTGAATTATGATACTGTCTACCTGGTACAATCTGAGATTTCACAAGTTGACCATTCAGCATTTAGTCTACTCCCTCCACATCAGATAACTCTGAACTCAAGTTATATGTGTATGACCGTCTATAAACCTACGTTTCCATAACCCCTACGTGGATTTATTATAAAATCAACTAGATGACTCATGGATAGTCTGTTTTAATTAGTTTATTATAAAGGGTATTACAAAATATAAAAAGGAAGGCGTGTACACAGAGAACTGAACTCTTAAGCCTTCTTTTTTTCTTCCTTTCTTTATTTTGTATTTATTACAGTTTATTTGCTTTGTATCCCAACTGTAGCCCCCTCTGTCAAACCCTCTCAATCCAACTCTCCTGCCCTCTTCTCCTTCCATGCCACTCCCCAAGTCCATTAATAGGGAAGGTCCTCCTCCCCTTCTGTCTGAACCTAGCCTATCAGGTCTCATCAGACTGGCTGCTTTGTCTTCCTCTGTGGCCTGGTAAAACTGCTTCCACCTTTGGGATAGGTGATCAAAGAACCAACCACTGAGTTCATGTCAGAGACAGCCCCTGTTCCCCTTACCTAGAAATAAACCCACACACCTACAGATAGTTGATTTTTTGACAAAGAAGCCAAAACCATACAATGGAAAAAAGACAGCATCTTCAACAAATGGTGCTGCTCTAACTGGATGTTACCATGTAGAAAAATGCAAATAGATCTACATTTATCATCCTGCACAAAACTAAAGTCCAAGTAGATCAAAGACCTCAACATAAAACCGACACACCAAATCTGTTAGAGGAAAAAGTGTAGAAGAGCCTAGAACTCATTGGCACAGAAGACAACTTCCTGAACAGAACACCAACAGCACAAGCTCTAAGATCAACAATCAATAAATGGGACCTCATGAAACTGAAAAACTTCTGTAAAGCAAAGGACACTGTCGTCAGAGCAAAAGGACAGCCTACAGATTGGGAAAGGATCTTCACCAACCCTATATCTGACAGACGGCTAATATCCAGTATATATAAAGAACTAAAGAAGTTAAGCAGCAACAAATCAAGTAATTCAATTAAAAAAATGGAGTACAGAGCTAAACAGAGACTTCTCAATAGAGGAATATCAAATGGCAAAGAAATACTTAAAGAACTGCTCATTGTCCTTAGTCATAATGGAAATGCAAATTAAAACGACCCTGAGATTTCACCTTATGCCCATCAGAATGGCTAAGATAAAAAACTCTTATGCCTTCTTTAGGGCACCATTCTCTGGGGATCACCTCCATCTTTTCAGTTGTGTGAAAGTTTTTTGAACCTTGCTCTTTTATAATTTTGTAGAGCCCTGTATATAGGCATTGTTAATTAAATCACCAATCTCAGTTAATCCTCTTAACCTTAGCCCCTCTGTTGTCCACAGAGAGCTACAACACTAAAATCTTTCCATAATCTTTCTCCCGTTTTGAAGCTGCCTAAGAGCTGCCAGGCATCAATCAGTTTACTAGCACACACAAAAAAAGTTATCACTGTGACCATTCCAAAGATTTTAAGGAATTATTTACCAGGGAATTAGAAGTAGTTCCAAAATACGGTTCACAATGTCAAAACATTGGTCTTTCAATTTTGATGATTTGAGTATTTGTCCCAATATTTTTATAACCTGTTTTACCAAACCTAATGCCATGAACATATTCACGACAAAACATATATATATATATATATGTTTTATATATATATATATATATATATACACATATATATATATATGTGTATATATATATATATTCAAAAGCATGTAACTCAATGGTTCCCAGTAATTTTAGAGTATAAGATTCTTTTTAAAACACACATACTTTGGCTGTAGCTAATAACTCTCTAATTGCACTTAAGATTCACTCAGCAAGAGGGCAATCATGTCTGGCACTGAAGCCAATTATCCAGAGCTAGTGATGCCTTGGATCTTGGAGGAGAACCTGCGGCCTCTACTTTAATAAGCCAGCATAATCTTTAACTACATTCTACACATCTGTCCTTATATTCACATATAAAGGTAGTTCTCACACCTTACCGAGGAATCTTTGCGATAGACAGAGACCATCATAGAAAACCACAAAGAATAAAAATGTAGTCTTGGAGCCTCGTCCTAAATGACACATCTGTACCACTACTACTCCTGCACCTTTGGCTCAGGGTAATTACAGAATTCCAGAAAGAAGGTAAGAACTAAAGGAGCACAGAGCTTTCTGTGAATCTGTTTGTCTTAGGAATGTCCAAAGCTATACTCATGAAGTCTCACCAACACGACTGACTAAACATGACCTAAACAAGGATGATCTGAGTAAATAAGTTAACATGGATAAGGGAAAGATCCTAAGGCCCTGGACAAAAACTCTAAATGACTAAGAAAAGCTGAGAGTAGAAGAAAGTCTTCCCTGGGGAGTAACCGATTGGTTAACCGATTGGTTAAGTAACCGATTGGTTACTTAAGAGCAAATTCTCAGCCCTGAAAAAATGTATTCATACAAGTAACATTCTACAGACTGGACAGGTTATATTTATGTATTTAGGAACACACACACACACACACGTATGTAACAGCAAGAGTCCATGAATATGAAAGTGACCAGGAGAGGTATACAAAAAGGTTTTGAGGGAATAAAGGGAAGGGATGATGATATAATCGTAATCTCAAAATAAAAAAAGAAAACAACTAAAAATAAAATACAGTTGAAAAGTTCCTCCTTTCTAACTGTTTCCAGCTCTCTTTCCCACACCCTGCATCTCCACATCAAGCCTTTGTTAAAAATTCTGATTAATCCCAATTTTCTCAGAATGTCCCTGAAGGTTTAAAGCTCCTGGATATCAGTCCCAGTTAAGAAGAAAGAGTGGGTGTGGAGCTTAAAGCTCAGTTCCCAGCATAGGAGTTTTCCTGTGTGGATGAATGAGCTTCTGTTACAAAAACATACGACTGTATTTCCAAGTGGAAATATGAACAATTCAAGGAAACTTCCTTCTCACTTACCACATTCATATAGTGGTGAAAATTCTGCAACGTTACAGAGAAGTAAGTATGGTATTAGGACAGGAAGCAGTGGGAAGAGGAGCAGGAAGTTATTGTAACCCTAAGCCCATTGTTTATCATTTTCCAGTCTTTCAATTTTACTTTTTTTTTTTTTTATTAATCAGGAGACTAATAAGTCCAAGGAACCTGCTGGTCTTGGACCTTAGAACCAAACAACAAGTAAACACTGAAATAGCTGGTTTATCTTAGAGCAGAGAGTTAGGGAATTCATCAGGATCATCAGTTAGGATCATCATCAGGATCATCATTTGGAATATGGTGTCTTTCTTGCTTTGTATTTCAAGAGCTGATTCCTGTTTGCTCCCTCTGAAAACCTGGTTTATCCACAGTGCCGTGGCCAAGGTAAGTTCTCTGAGAGCAATCATATCTCAAGATGTGCTGAGGTTTCCAGATAAGCAAACCCTGTATGACACAGATAAAAGTAAAAGCTCCTGCTCCTAGTTGGGAAGATAATAGAAAGTCAGTCTGTACTTTGCTGTTCTATAGGCAAGACTGATTTTTTGCTGCTTCTTAAGGTCATCTATCAAGTAATCTTTGGTTCCATCTCTCACTAATCCTTTTGGAGAGACCAAATCACACTTGTTTTCTTTGCGAAATATTGATAAGGAGACTTGTAATCCTTTTGCTATGCCCTTTAAGTCATTTCTAAATAGTGCTATAGGATAATTTCCATAAGGTCTTATCTCAATTTTAATGGTATGGTAACAGAAATACTTGCATTCATGCATTCGTTAATGATATTAAAGTATGTTGTGGTGATTCCACTGTATGTGATAAAATAGCTGGTCACCATATTTTATTGACTTTTTATCTGTAGACTTTTAATGCCATCTTTACAAAATATTTTCTACTTATTGATAAGATAAACATTAGTTTTTAATTAATAAGCAGGAGCTTGGTTTATTTCCTGTATCTTTTAGGTTCACAAATATCCTTATATGAGCACAAATATCTTTATATGAGCGAAATGCTTTACTTTATGAAGTCATGCTAAAGTTTATTTACCTTAAGATAAATATATATAGGGATAACAAAACTATTTTCAGCCACAATAAATGCTAACTTATTATTAGCCAGGAAATTCTACATTAACCATAGTAAAACTATAAGATTAATCATATTGAAACAAATAGACTTCAATTTAGCAAAGAAAGATGTTATAGGTGTAGAGGGTATTTGTTTCTTCAGAGACAAATACTTAAATTTAGAGTTCATCTGTTCATATGTTGACCTCTTCCCTACAATTTCTAAAAAGCATTGAGAACACTAAAAAAAATTGATTCACTATAGAATAACATCTATGGAGAGAAATCAGAACACTAAAAGAAAAAGTGTAGTAAGGAAGTACCTACAACTTAGATCATGTTTACAAAGTATTCTGTAAGGTTATGTCTGTGTCACAGAAAACCCTATAAATTTTGAGCATAAATTTCTCTATTGTCAAATGAAAGAGTCACAATACTGTCAATAAAATACATGAGTGCTGGCAAGTAGGCTCAAAGATTGAAATAGTAAATGTAAAATAATCAATTTAATAAATTCTAAAATTTATTATTTTAGAATTGAGTGGGATCAATAGTTTCGGTGAGCACATAATGTTTATTACTGGTGCTCATCACAACTTTAAGGCTGTTTTGAAGCCTCTTCTCATGAGGCTTCACAGACCATTCTGATAATATGCAACTCAATTTTTAATTTTAATTCATTAATTTTTTTATTAATTACAGTTTATTCACTTTGTATCCCAGCTGTATCCCCATCCCTCCTTCCCTCCCAATCCCATCCTCCCTCCCGTTTCTCCTCCCATGCCCCTCCCCCAGTCCATATCCCAGACCTTCTTCCCTTCCCTCTAACCTTAGCCTATCAGGTCTCATCAGGACTGGCTGCATTGTCTTCCTCTGTGGACTGGTAAAGGTGCTCCCTCTTCTCAGGGGGAGGTGGTCAAAGAGCCAGCCACTGAGTTCATGTCAGAGACAGTCCCTGATTCCCTTACTGCAGGCTATCAGAGCAGATGGCTATTAGTTTTAACATCTGCTTTATTACCCTATTGGTTAGAGTCTTTCAGAGGCCCTCTGTGGTAGGCTCCTGTCCTGTTCCTTGTTTTCTCTCTCTTCCAGTGTCCATCTCATTTGCCTTTCTGAATGAGGATTGATCATCTTACCCAGTGTCCTCTTTTTTGTTTAGTTTTTTTGGGTGTACAGGTTTTAGTATGATTATCCTATATTATATGCTTAGTATCCACTTACAAGTGAGTATATACCATGTGTGTCTTATGAAATCATTTTAATCTAAGAAAAATCATGCGCTAAGCTGATTTTTCTCTTTAAGCAACAAAGATAGACTTTATTATTTAAAGTAGCCTATGGTAGCTCAGTATCCAAGTAGGTACCCTAGTAAGGGGAACAGGGACTATCTCTGACATAAACTCAGTGGCTGGCTCTTTGACCCCTCCCCACCCAAGGGAGGAGCTGCCCTGCTAGGCCACAGAGGAGGACTTTGCAGCCAGTCCTGAAGATACCTGATAAGCTAGGGTCAGATGAAAGGGGAGGAGGTCCTCCCCTATCAGTGGACTTGAAAAGGGGTAGGGAGAAGATGAGGGAGGGTGGAAATAGGAAGGAATGAAGGAGGGGGATACAGTTGGGATAGAAATTTAATAAACTGTAACTAATATTAAAAAATAAAAAAAATGCCTAAACATGTGGGAAAAAAAGAACTCAATATGAGGCTAGATTTATAGGGTTTTCATTTGTCTGTTTTCAGTTTGCTTGCATAGGCTGACATCAGCCATTTTTCTCAATCATTCTTTACTTTATTCATTGAGGCAAGGCTCTGAAATGGACCTGGCACTTGATCATTCTGACATTAGGGCTAGCAAGATTTCTCTAGAGAGCCCCTGTCTTCACTTTCTGAGTCCTGGAATTACAGGCAGCCTGCCATGCCTGTCCAGCTTTTTTGTGAGATCTGAGATCTGGTTCTCATACTTGCACAGTAAGAGCTTCATCCATTGAGTCATCTCCTTCTGTCTTGATAGGTGTTGAAATGTGAAGGACATCGCCATAACTGATACCACTAGCCAAGCTCAGGACATCAGTGTGCTTTGCCAACAATAGCTTGTAATCATGGTGCAGGACAGAGAGATCAGAGCACAGAGGCTTGTTATCTACTTAGAGCTTAAGTCAAGCACAGTTTGGAGAGGTTTAGGTCCATGGAACATCCTACTCTGTACTCTGCACTCAGCTGCAAGTGCTGGGCTTGAAAATGCTCCTGACTTCCCCTGCTAACTTCTACAGTGGGATAAGGAGACATCTGAGGAGCTGTATTCTTGGGACTGTTGTTACTTGGAACCCAGAGCACTTGAGTTCATTAAGTTTTCTTGACACTTTAGTATTACTCAACATGTGACTAAGTAAGAATTTCATAATATCTCTTGAAGAAAAATACAGTGAAACACTTCAGCCACATTTCCCCCCCCTGGGACCCTAATAGGAAATGATAGGAATTCAGTAGAGGGCTGGTTAACTCCTTGATGTGTCTATTTATCATAAGATAGTGCCATTGGGGAAGAGGAAACCTACATATGGTTGTCCTGTATTCAAGTCTGTATGACATTTTCCTTACTGATGGCTGATGTGGATGGAACCATCCCACTGTGGGCAGTAGCATCCCTGGGAAAGGGATCCTGAGAGATCCAAAGGATGTAGCTGAACTTGAGCATGGGAACAAAACAGTAAGCAGCATTGCTCCATGGTTTCTGCTCCAGTTTCTACTTCAGGTTCCTGATGGACTTTTCTTCATACTAGACTGTGGGTGGGAAGTATAAGCCGCTTATGTTTTTCTTACCCCAAGTTGCTTTCTGTTATGATATTTGTCACAGCAGTAGGAAAAGAACTGTAAGGCAGACTCTAAGAAGGCTCACAGCGATCTAGCCCTCCTAATCATAGGTCCTTGTATATCCCCCAACAAGCAGGATCCATAGCACACTACTAATGAATGGATTATGCCAACCACTGCTTCAAGGCCCCACTACAGTCCACAAAAAGTTGGCATAGTATAGAATACAATTTCCAAGTTTCCTAAAATTGACATCTCCAAGTAATTTCACACAAATTTGTGCACATTTATGGAAATTAATTAAAATTTTATCTCTTTAGAACAGAAAAAATTGAATGTCAGGTATTTTGTGAATATTATAATGCAAATTTAAATATTTAAAACAGAATATCAGATATAAAAATATAAAAGAAATTCTAAAGGCAAAGATAAGCGAAAAAAGAGGGAGATTCAACAAAAAGGTGGTGTAAAAAATATCTCAAGGAATGTTTCTATTTTGTTAACTAAATGATAAAGTAAAAATGAACAAAACAAAGAAATAACAAAAAGTTTAATGTAATCGGGACATACATTTTTTGGGTAGAAGTAAAATATTATTTAAGATGAAATTATCAATGATAATGCCTATATAGGAAGATTTAAGAGCACAAAAATAAGAGCTGATTTTTTTAAAGCTATTGATGATAAGTAAAAATTATCAGAACATAAAATTCACCAGCATCTGTATTAAACATCCAAAGGGCAATGTATGCCAAGAGTTCGTAACTTAAGTAGAGGGCAGTCTTATTGTGTATTTTTATTTTTATTATTATTATTATTTTTCAAGACAGGGTTTTTCTTTGTGTGGCCTTGGCTGTCCTGAACTTATCGTGTATTCTATGAAATGTATAAACACATAAGTGCTATTATCTGAAAGTCACATTTTACATTTGTCTCTATACACTAAGAAAAGTACTATCATTTGGAGGTTGCATGATCGAGAGGAACAGTGGCTTCAGTAATGTCACTGTGTGTTTACTTGGGCCCGGCAAGGTTGGCATGGTCAGGAACGTTCACTCACACTCAGTGTTTCAGTTGCATTCATTAGATAAGTGAGCTTCTTTGGGTAGACCCTCTCTCCAAATGGGCTCTCAGTCTTTCTGTATCATCTCTCCCAGAGGGAAGTTGCAACATTTTTACGTCTCCTTCAGGCTCAAAAGAACTCAGGGGAAGTTGCAAGGGACTTTTCTTTTTCTTTTTATTTTTTTAAGCTAAGCCCAGAACTGGCATAGTGTCCATTTCACATTCTTTTGCTTGAAGGAGTTCTAATCAGACCCAGATCCAAGGAAAGAGGAACAGACACCACATCTAAAAGGGAGAAATTTCAAAAAAAATATTGTGACCATCTATAATTTGCCACAGATGGCAAATCAGACACGTAAAATATGGTAAGAATGCAGAAAAAAAAAAGCCAGTTAAGAAAACCTTTCATCAATACAGGAAAGGAGTAAGCAACAGAGCATGCACATCGCTAACAATGATACCAAACTCAAACTCATCAAGCAACAAGATGTAACTAAAGTAGGCCAATGTCACATGTCTTCGGAGTTCACTGATATAAAACAGTATGGCCTGGTCCCCATCTTGGACCTTTTTTTGGATATTGGTGTGATGGCATATTTTGGATATTATGCAATATTTTGTAACAAATTTTCATCAATAAAGAATGTCCTAGTATCATTGTGTGCAGTGGCACACACCTCTAATCCCAGCACTCGGGGAGGTAGAAGCAGGAGGAGTTTGAGGCCAGCCTGGTCTACAAAGTGAATCCAGGATACCCAAGACTACACAAAGAAACCCTGTGTTGAAAACCAAAACCAAAACCAAACCAAAACAAAAACAAAAAACAAAACCGAAAACCAAACCAAACCAAACCAAAACCAAAACAAAATTTTTTTTCTTAGTATAGGCTGACTTCTGATTAACTAGCATCTTTCTTTTTGTAAGAAGGTTTAAACAATCATTTGCATTGTTTTATTATTTTACAATATTTAGTATTAACTACATGACTGTCCCAAAGAGTTTCAAGAGTACAGTTTAATATAAAAGCAATTCCAGCTTTAAAAAGACCTCATCAAAGACACAATAATGTGACGTTCTTATACATTTTAAGGACAAAATATTGTCAATATTAAATGACAAAAATGTTGCCATGACTAAAAGTTGCAGGACATTTATTATTTAATGGTTATGCTACAAACATTTGGGTTTTATCAGAACACTTATGGTAGCTAAATGATAAAACTATAAACTGAATCATAAAAGGTAAAAAGAAGTAACTTCTCATGAAAAATAGAACAAAATTTTAATATTAAGTATATACATTTATTAAAAAATAATGATTATATTTTGTATCTGCTATTTTATTTTTACTGCACATTACTGTAGAAGGAACTTTTATTCGAGTACTTCAGTTGAGTAGGAGGCTTACTGCCTCTGTCTGCTAACCTAGGCCTAGTCCTGGAAGCTCCTAGTCTCCATATTACCTAACCTAGAATATTTTCAGCCTCTGAGACTAACTGCTTAATAACCTCACCCTTTCCTCTTCTTACTGAGGTCTGGCTGGTTCAATTCAGTTGTTCTGGCTTAAACTCCTCTCTTAGCTGACTTATTAAATCTGGCTTCTCTTGGCCTCTGAATTGCTCTGCTTGGTCTCAAACTATCTCCCAACAATCTGCTCTAATCTGGCTCTTTCTCATTCTTCCCCTCCTTCTGTCTTCACCTGTGTCTATCTTGTTCTCTCATTTAACCTCTCTCTGTTAAACTCTCCTGGTGAAACCGCCATGCCACTGGAGCAGCTTGCTTGTGAGGAAGGAAAGTGTTAATCCATAGGAATATTTAAACAAACTGAGTCAGTGATCTGTGAAATTGTGTTTTTGTTAAGTTTAAAACTTCATTTTTCCCCCTCAACTGAAGAATGGATGCAGAAACTGTGGTACATCTATACAATGGAGTATTACTCAGCAATGAAAAATAAGGAAATCATGAAATTTGCTGGTAAATGGTGGGACCTGGAAAGGATCATCCTGAGTGAGTTGTCCCAGAAGCAAAAAGACACACATGGTATATACTCACTCATATAAACATATAACATAGAATAAACCCACTAAAATCTGTACATTTAAATAAACTAAGCAAAAGAGAGGACCCTAACTAAAATGTTCAATCCCCATCCTGAAAGGCAAAGAGGATGGACATCAGAAGAAAAAGAAAACAGGAAACAACCTAGGAACCTGCTACAGAGGGCCTCTGAAAGCCAGAAGAAGAAAACAGGAAACAACCTCAGAACCTGCCACAGAGGGCCTCTGAAAGCCTCTGCTGTGCAGACTGTCAAAGCAGATGCTGAGCCTGATGGCCAACTGTCGGGCAGAGTGAATGGAATTTTAGGTAAGAAGTGGGAAATAGTAAGAGCTGGAGAGGACAGGAACTCCACAAGGAGAGCAACAGAACAAGAAAATTTGAACACAGGGAACTTCCCAGAGACTCATACTCCAACCAAGGACTATTCATGGAGATAACATAGAACCCTGACAATGCAGCCACTTCTGATGAGAACTGATAGACTAAGATCAGAAAGAAGGAGAGGAGGACCTCCCCTATCAGTGGACTTGGGGAGGGGCATGCATGCAGAAAGGGGCGGAAGGTGGGACTGGGAGGGGAGGAGGGAGGGGCTTATGGGGGATACAAAATGAATAAAGTGTAATTAATAAAAGTTAAATAAAAAATTAAAAAAACCCTTCATTTTTCATATTCTGATTTGCCCTTACTCAGAAATTAAAATTAATTTGTTTTCAAATAATCATTTCTGGTCATGCTCATCATCACTAAACCCTTTTAAAAAGTATTACTATGTAAGAAAAAAAAGAAACAAATCCCAAACCCCAAACAAAAACATTATCATCTTACAGTTTTTGTGAGTCGAGCATACAGGAGTAGCTTTGCCTGGATGATTCTGGCTGGAGGTTTTCTAACAAGCCGCAGTTTTGTAGTCTCATTTGAAGGCATGATTGGAGGGGCATCTATTTTTAGCATAAATCTTGCATTTGCTGACAAGGGCCTTTCAACAACGGACAAGAAAGCCTTTCCTATAGCAAGTGATCCTACAGTAAAAAGGTATCCATCTAACTAGGAAGTTAAAAGTTTTATCATAGGGAGATGACATGTTGTTTCTTCTCCGGGTCACTGTTCACAGATACTTACTCTGGGACAATGTGGGAAAGACTAAAGAGTGAGAGACAGCAGGAAGTCATTGGTGTTATCACGGAAGTCGGTGCATCAGGATCCCAGAGGCGAGGAGAATATTTTTTTCTTATATCAAGAAAGAAAGAAAGAAAGAAAGAAAGAAAGAAAGAAAGAAGAAAGAAAGAAAGAAAGAAAGAAAGAAAGAAAGAAAAGAAGAATGAGAAAGAAAGAAAGAAAAAGAAAGTCAACTTTCCCAGTTTTGTCTTAAGGAGCAGCCTATCTTGCTGTTAAGAAAAATAGACTCTCACTAGCTGCACACCCTGTGTGTCACATGCTGGTTTCCTGGCTGTGGTAAACTGAAATGTATGTGAAGCCACTGCACGCATTGTCATAATGGAACCATGTTCTGCCCACTGCTCAACGGCTTCTCTTTGTGAAGGCAAAATAAAATAAAACTTGCAGTAGTGTCCCAGTGGTATTTCAGATGATATTAATATTTACCATGCCATGATATAAATATACCTCAAATTTTATAACAAGCTACAAAACAGTCTTCCAAGGCTACACCATTTTTTTCATTATTAACAACAGACAATGACTTTAGTGTTTTACTGTTCTCCTATCCTCTATTTATTATTGTCAAGTATGTTTTTTTTAACTTTTTTTAAATTTTTTTATTAATTACACTTTATTCATTTTGTTATCCCCCCATAAGCCCCTCCTGCCTCCCCTCCCGGTCCCACCCTCCCTCCTGTTTCTGCATGCATGCCCCTCCCCAAGTCCACAGATAGGGGAGGTTCTCCTCTCCTTCTTTCTGATCCTAGTCTATCAGTTCTCCTCAAAAGTGGCTGCATTGTCCTCTTCTGTGGCCTGGTAGGGCTGCTCTCCCCTCAGGGGGAGGTGATCAAAGAGCAGGCCAATCAGATTATGTCAGAGGCAGTCCCTCTTCCCATTACTAGGTAACCCACTTTTTTAATTGTTTTTTTTTTTTTTTTTTTGAGTTTAGCTATGGTCCTGGGTATGGAACTTTACTCTGGTTTTAATTTATTCTTTTTGATTGTTTAATGATGCAAAACATTTTTACTGTTCATTATTTTTTGAAAGATTAAGTGTGTGTGTGTGTTGTGTGTGTGTGTGTATGTGTGTATGTCTGTACATGGATATGCCTAGGTCAGTGTGGTGCCCAGGAGGCCTGATGGGAGTGTCAGATCCTGAAGCTGGGCTTATAGGTAGCTGTGAGCCAGCCAATGTGGGTGCTGAAGACGAAACCTGAGTCTTGTGCTCTTACCTTTGGAGCCATCTTTTCAGTCTCCCAATTGCTTATTGTTATAGTTATTAGCTGCCCCATATCCAGTTAAATGTATTGTCTGCTTTAGCATTAAACAAATGAGCAGCTCTGAAAAGTACATATAGGTAATATAGAGATTGAGCAGGTTCTACTTATGCATATGGGGACAACATATATGAACATATGCATATATATGTGTATATATATATATAAAACAACAATCAAAAAAGAGGTCATGAATTTGTAAAAGGAAGAAGGGGTATGGGAGGATTTGGAGGTAGAAAAGAGATGGGAAATGATGTAATTATAGTATAATCTCAACAAGCACTATAATAAATAATTTAAAAGTAATAACAGAAAAAGGAAATTATTTGGAAATGTGACTGGCAAATATTTTCTCCAAGTTTGTGTTTTTCCTACTCTCTGGGCATGTTTTGTAGAGCAAAGGTGCTTTGTTTGTAGGGACAAAGTGTTCACTGTTTCTTTTACAGATTGCACCTTTTAGATCACATTTTAAAAATGTGTATATAACCCAAGGTCATAAATTTTTTCTTCCATTTTAACCAGGATTTGTGTAATTTGTTTTAAATTTATGTCTGTATTTTATTTACAATCTATTTATCAAAGGTGACAGGTGAGTAAGAAGCCTATATTTACTTTCATGTGAATAAACCAAGGAATTAGTTTTGAAAAGAATTCTTTACTTTGCTGAGCTGCTTGTAGATAAGTTTAGTCTTGGTTTCCAGCCCACAGCTGGTATTCTTCCTGTCACTTTTAACTTACTGTTTTGTTTGAGGTTTTGCTTTCTTAATTTTATAGCTGGCCTCTTTATGCCCTAAAGATATCTTGCTTCTGTTCAGACCTTTTTTGGAACGTATATTCTTAACAGTTGCCAGAGAGTTAGTCCTTGCCTGGGAATGTGTCCAGCTAATGTAGCATCTTACCCACATTTTATTGTTCAGGTATTGTCACAGTAATGAACGTAACTGACTTCTCCAGAAGGTAGTTGTATGTAGAGGAAGACCGATTCATAAGCTGGAGTTTGGCTACTCTATACTCAATTCAGTTTGCTGGTTCTGCTTTGGGTTATGGTCATTCTTGTCTCCAGGTTAATCCTGTTTCTCTAATGTTTTCTTCTGGTTTTGCAATATGGTCTGAAAACACTGGCTGTCTAGAACATGATCTTCATGGTAGATCAGTGGAATTTGCAGTCAAGCCTACGGCATGCTCATATCTGCACAGGATTTCTTTCAATATGAGTTTTAACATCCCACTTGTGGAAGCTTTACAGATCTGCCTCTCCTCATTGAGACGAGGAAGTAAATTTTACATAGAGTAGGAGAACAGGCAGAATTGCTTATATTTGGAACTTGGTATGATGATGATACAGTCTGAAATTAGAATTCTATATTACTTAACAAAAGTGTTCTTTTTCAAAATATACTATGAAATTTGAACATAAAGTATACTTCAAAGTGGACAATTAAATGTTGTCAATGGTAGTTGCCCTGGATGACTAAGGCTACTAAGATTGCAATATTACACAGTTCAAAATTTATTTTTAAACCATTTTATTCCACATCTCTTATCTAGGCAGGCATGATAAGATGATATAATTAGGCTCAATATGAAAACCAAAGTGTGTTCACACTCAGTGACCACAGGCCTCTGAGCTCGGGTGCTGTGGTGTTTATCTGTGTTACAGTGAGGATCATCATACTTTTCTGTGGGAGTTTACAATCATCTCTGAACAGATGATTCATTTGTTCTCAAATTATATGAACAGAAGTGGAAAATATTAAAATGTAGGGTTGGAAGGTATTTAAATAAATACCTTTTTATAAAAGTAAGTAAGCTGGTGTTAAGAAATGTTCATAAATTTTTAGAAAGGCTTAAAGAGGTTGGGGAAAGGTTTTAGTCAAGAAAGCTGAAACAAAAACATTCATAGAATCAAAATATTTCAAGGAGGAAGAGGAGAAAAAATAAAAAGACCTAAACTAGGGGTTCTCAAGCTGTGGGTTGTGATCTTTTTTGGGGACATTTTGTACCAGTGAAAATACATCCTGCATATCAGATATTCACACTACAATTTATAACAGTAACAAAATTGCAGTTACGAAGTAGCACAAATATATATATTTGTTCTGGTCACCACAACATGAGAAATTGTGTTAAAGGGTCACAGCATTAGGAACATTGAGAGCACTTGTTCTAAACACTTGGTTAGATTTTTAAACTTATTAAAAGACTATCACAAACTTTCTTTTTTATTTATTACCATTTATTCACTTTGTATCCCAGCTGTAATCCCCTCCCTCATCTCCTCCCAATCCCACCCTTCCTCCCACTTCTCCTCCCATGCCCCTCTCCAAGACCACTGGTTGAGAAGGTCCTCTTCCCCTTCCATCTGACCCTAGCCTATCAGGTCTCATCAGGACTGGCTGCAATGTCCTCCTCTGTGGACTGGTAAGGCTGCTCCCCCTTCAGGGGGAGGTGATCAAAGAGCCAGCCACTGAGTTCATCAGAGACAGCTCCTGCTCCCCTTGCTAGGGAACCCACTTGTAGGCTGAGCTGCCATGGCTATATCTGAGCAAAGGATCTAAGTTATTTCCATGCGTGGTCCTTGGTTGGAGTATCAGTCTCAGAAAAAAACCCCTTGAGTTTTTTATTTTAGCCATTCTGATGGGTGTAAGGTGAAATCTCAAGGTCGTTTTAATTTTAGAGCAAAGTTTCTATATGGACAGAATGTTCCAGGTAATTCCAACACTGAAAGCAGATGTCTGACTATTAAAGCATATAGGCACTTATGGTGGTATGTACTGAATGAGGATGCTATCAGTCTGTGCTTTCTTGTAAGAGGACTTAATCCTGACCCTTCAGAGATAGCTTTAAGGGAGATGATTCTTATTTTAGCTAATGACGGAAAGAAAAAGAAAAAAAAAGAGATCTGAAGTATTTTGACAGAGAAAGCAGATATATCCCATTAATCACAAGGCAGCGTTGGTCTGGGGCTGTTATGATCACCTGGGGCTACTGTTATCTTATTCTGATACCGACAATGCACATACCCCTTTCCTCCATGCTTTCACCATGGGTCCATGAGAAGGGACTCAAAGTAAATCAGGCTAATGTCACTCCAAGAAAGATGAAATGAACTTCATCTGTTTGAGCAACTGTCTGTCAGCTGCCTACTCCACCAGGGTTTTTGAGTAAAATACACAAAACGGAAAATAGATAGCAATAAGTAAACCTATCTCATGAATTTTGGGTGACTCTGCAGCATTTTCAGTGTATCATAGGAACGGATTGAGGCATGGTTTTATTTTACCATTCATAGTCTGCTGTTCAAGAAGTACCAACTTTTCATATCATATTTAAATAACCTATTTTAAAAGAAAATTTCATAGAAATTAATAAATATGTGTTCAAATTCATCCCCTTTTTTTCTTATATTTCCCCTAATGATGTCTGTAAAATTTTTTTTTTAGTTTTTTTAATCTATTAGAGGCAGAAATACACAAAACTTACATATTAAAATTTTAAAAATGTTGTAGATTAGATTAGATTAAAAGTTGCTGTGTCTATGTATGTATGTATGTATGTATGTATCTATCTATCTATCTGACTGTCTATCTAATCTGTTTATTTTAAAAATAGGTTTTCACCCAGGTCTGGCCTGGGTCCACATGCCTCTGCCTCCTAAGTGCTAGGAATTACTGCATCCATCACCATACCCAGCTCAATTGTTAGATGATGTATGTAGTTATTCATTATGTTCCAGCTAATCTTGTGGTAGATGAACTTATGTGAAATATGGAAACAGATACACATACTACACCCTGTAACTGTTTACTGAAATTAGTTCAGCAAAGCTAATTGTAATGTGAAGCCTTGACTTGACTATTTGAAGTGTTCTCTCTCTCTCTTTTTCTCTCTGTCTCTCCCCCTCTCTCTTTTTTCCTGAGATGGGGTTTCTCTGTGTAGCCCTATAGGCCAGATTGTCCTCAAACTCACAGCGATCTGCCTGCCTCTGCCTCCCTGAACGCTGGGATTAAAGGTGTGCACCAGCATGTAGGGCTTATTTGAAGTTTTTAAAGTATTTCCTCAAAGAACAAGATGAGAATGATGGCCACAATCAACATGAAAGTGCAAAAACCAAACCAAACAAAGAAAAACCACAGGAAAGGCATGTATTAGGCATTATTTTAAAAACTCAAAATGAGTTTTTGACTATCAACATTAAAATTTCTATTTTCCAATTAAATGCAGTATTTTGCTTGATAACAGTTTCTAAACTTAGTGGTGATTGAAGTACAAAAAACACAAAGTTATCTGGGGACATGTGGGTACCAAACACAGGGTGATTCATCTTACCTTTGCATGTAGAGTTTAGCTCAGCA
Organism: Psammomys obesus; assembly: GCF_907164565.1. Lineage (NCBI taxonomy): Eukaryota > Metazoa > Chordata > Mammalia > Rodentia > Muridae > Psammomys > Psammomys obesus. The sequence continues at coordinate 9,986,788 of NW_026585987.1, read as the reverse complement.
CAGCTGGGCCCAAGATTTACCAAAAGTCTTCTGGATACTTTATGGTTTTGGCAACTCCAACTGAAAAAAAAAAAAAAAAAAAAAAAAAAAAAAAAAAAAAAAAAAAAAAAAGGTTTGTTTTCAACAAAGGACAGGCACCACACACCACTTTAATACAGTACTAATTCTGTCATCATTGCTGATTTACCCCACCAAAGGGAACATGTCTTGGCTTTGGGTTGACAAGTACCATGTGTTTTTTTCAGACTTAGAACACTGAAGGGAAGTGGTGTATTTGGTCTGGCATTTCCTGTCTTGAAAAATAGCCCATTTCAGACTCTAAAAGTTAATCTACAAGGCACTCAAATGTAAACATTTCAATAATAACAATGGAAAGAAACCCTAAGCTTGCATCGTTGCCTGTGTCTTTAAGGTCACAGCCTCAGAATCTTTGCCTAGATCAATGAGCATCCTGAAGCTCTCCCTTCACTTTCTTCTGTCAACTGTATAATTTGGGAGGGGGTGGTGTCTCACATTCCCCCCTGCCTCCTACATTTTGGGGTCAGGATTCTCTTAGCTATTTGATGTCTTTTGTATTGTTTTTCTAACTTACAAAGAATGTCATTTATATTTTGATAAAAACCACAGAGTCTAGAGATTATCTTTGTGATATGACCATTTTAACAATGGTAATCAATCTAACTCATGAACAGGGGTGTCTGCCTGCACTGTATTTCCTCAGTAATTTGTTCTTGCTGCGGAAATCATTCAGTTTGTTTGTTTGTTATTGTTGTTAAATGTATCCCCTGGTACATTTTTACTATTATGAGTGGGACTTTCTTCATTTCTTTCTTAGCAATTACATTACTGGTGCAAAACAAATCTCCTGACCTCGTATGTTGGATTCTTATTCTCCAATCCTACTGGATTTGCTCAGCAATTCTAGCAGTCTTTAGTAAAGGCTTTACCTTTTTCTATGTAAGAATTTGGCCTCTCCCACTTTCCTGTTTGGATCTCTTTGTTTCTCCTGTGTATTACTGTTTCCGGTGGTGCTTCCGGTTTTATATTGAGTAAGAGGGGTGAAAGTAGACACATTTCTTGTAATCACAGAAGTGGTTTCAACTTTTCCTTTTTTAGAAGGCTGGGTGTGTATGAGTTAGTCATACAGAGCCTTTTTGAACTGAGACACATTTCTCTATCCCAAGTTTATTTTACTTACTCTCAGTGGCAAGGCTGGGGTATGTGCACACTAAAGGTTTCAATGATGAGGTGCCAATGATGAGTTTTATCCAGTGCCTTTCTTACATTATTAAGATGATTGTAGTTGTGTCTGTTTGTTCTGCAGATGATTTTTTAAATCTCCTTTGTTGATATGTGCATGTTTACCTCTAAAGATAAAGTTCACTTGGCTTCCAGAATTGATTTTCTGCTATTTTATTAACAAATTTTGCATCTGCTCATCAGAAATATTAGTTTACAGTTTTTCTATGTGCTGGGTTTTGTGACAGTTCAACTTGGCCACGTAGAGTACATCAGGATTATTCACTCTTATTCTTAACTCTGAAACAGTCTGAGAAGAATCCACGGCACTTCTTCAAGTGCTGGTGAAATTCAGCAGTAAAGCCACTCATCCTGAGCTTTTCATCGGTGGGAGATTTTATTCATTTTTATTAATTTTCTTTGTTAATTCTTCATCTGTTGATGTTTCCAAAGCCCTGATATTCAATTCTGATAGATTGCATGTGAAAAAGTACATTTTTTCCCTCTCTTTCAGCTTTCTACTTCCTTGATAAGCCATTTTTAATTCTAGTCTCTAAGAATCCTTTGTATTCAGCTGTGAACCCTCTCCTTTCATCTCTGCTTTTAATTAGCTGAGCCAGCTTTCCTTTTCTTCTGAAGTTTTTCAATGTTGTTTATCTTTTCAAGTCTAACTCTTTGTTTCATTAAACTTCTGTGCATTTCCGTCTTTTCTGGTCTGGTTACCTCCCTCTCTCTTTTCCCTCCCTCTCTCCCATCCTCACTTACTCTTTTCTTCCTTTTTCCTTCCCTTTCTCCTCCTTCCCTCTGATGCTGGATTTGCTTTTTTAGTTTACTAAACTACATCATGAGGCTGTTTATTCTATATTTTCATCGGATACATTTAATCTTAGTAGTGATTCTTTTATCCTATGAATTTGGTATATTTTCATTTATTTCAAGATCATCTTTAGATTGAACCATTTGATTTCTTCATTTGCATACTGATTATTCATAAATTTTTAACTTCTATAAATTTTCAGTTTTAAATTTTGTCTCAGTGTTGATTTCCATTTCTATATAACTACAGTCTGAAAAATACATAATATGATGGCATTTGTATAAAAAACTTAATTTTTAAAGAATTCTTTAACATGTGTCGAGACTGGTTTTGTGCCAGCATCTGTTCTGTGAAATAGTGAGACCTAGCATTCTTCAGCTGCTACAATAGAACGATCTGTATATGTATGTTAGGTCTGTTTCTTTTTTCCATAAGGTTATTCATTTCTGTTGTTCAATTATATGTTATTACTAGTGAGATGAATTCTTTTTTTAGAACCATAGTATCCAGTTGTGCCTATAATGCCAGCCTTTAAGAAAATCAGGCAGAAGGATCAGTCGTTTGAGGCCAACATTACTACATCATAAGATCCTGATTCAGTAACAAGAAACCCCAGAGCAAACATAAAACATACACATTCATATTATAAATTACCAAAAGCTCTATTTAAAAAATGCTCAACATCAATAATCACCAGTAAAAGGTGAACCACGTAAGAACCTCACTCCAAACAAACACTAAAGGTAGCAAGTTATGGTGAGAATTTGGATGTGAAGAAAAGGGGACACAGATATCTTATTGTTGACAATGTCCCTACAGCCATTCTGGAAAAAAAATATTCGAAATTTATTTTTTGTTAATTAAATTTTTATTTTTCACATTAATTACAATTTATTCATTTTGCATCCCAGCTGTAGCCCTGTCCTCCATTCCCTCCCAAACCCACCCTCCCTCTCTCATCTCTTCCCATGCCCCTCTCCAAGTCCACCAATAGGGGAGGTCCACCTCTGCTTCCTTCTAACCTTTGCTTATCAGGTCTCATCAGGACTGATTGCAATGTCTTTCTCTGTGTCCTGGCAGTTTTTGATTATTTATTGAGGATAATGCTGCAACTGGGCAGACATGTGCATGACCTCACATGTGAATTTATTGTCACTCAACAAGATACGATATGAGTGAAAGACATGACATTTTGGAATAGTGTTCTTTTTAAAAATATATATAATAGACTATTTTTCCCTTTCCCTTTTCTACCTCCATCTCTTCTCATGGACCTTCCCTTGTGCTCTCTCACAATTGTGGTATGTATGTATATGTAGCAATAACAACTACAGAAAAAATATGCCTCAGTATGTAAATCTCACCTGCTGAATTGGTTTACTGTTGCATGTATGTGAGAGATTTCAAGAACAACCATTTGCTTTTAGACATCAAATTAGGGGATCATCTCTGTGGAAGACTATTTTTCCCACTTGGATCATCCTTTATTTTTATAATTTTATTATTATTATTAATTACAGTTTATTCACTTTGTATCCAACCTGTAGCTCACTCCTTCTTCCCCTCCCAATTACACCCTCCTTCCCACTTTTCCCTCCATGCATTTCTCCAAAGTCCACTGATAGGGGAAGTCTTCCCCCCCTTCCATCTGATCTTAGTCTATCAGGTATCATCAGGACTGGCTGCATTGTCTTCCTCTGTGGCTTGATAATGTTGCACCCCCCTGAGGGGGAAGTGATCAAAGAGTAGGCCAATCAGTTTATGTCAGAGACAGTCTTTGCTCCCATTACTAGGGAACCATCTTGGACACTGAGCTGCCATGGGCTACATCAGTGCATGGGGTTCTAGGTTAGCTCCATGAATTGACCTTTGTTAGAGTATCAGTCTCAGAAAAGACTCCTATGCCCAGCTTTTTTTGTTCTGTTGCTCTTTTTGTGGAGCTTCTGTCCCCTCAAGGTATTTCTATCTCCCCCTTCTTTCAAAAGATTCCCTGCACTCTGCCCAAAGTTTGGCTAAAAGTCTCAACATCTGCTTTGATACCCTGAAGGGTAGAGTCTTTCAGAGGCCCACTGTGGTAGGCTCCTGTCCTGTTCCGTTTTCTCCCTCTTCTGATGTCCATCCTCTTTGCCTTTCTGAATGAGAGGATTGATCATCTTACCCAGGGTCCTCTTTCTCCTTAGCTTCCTTAGGTGTACAGATTTTAGTATGGTTATCCTATATTTTATGTCTAATATCCACTTATGAGTGAGTATATACCCTACCTTGTGTGTCTTTATGCTTCTGAGATACCTCACTCAGGATAATATTTTCTAGATCTTACCATTTGCCTGCATATTTCATGATTTCCCCTGCTCCACCCTCATGGGGAAGTGGTCAAAAGTCATGAACGCCTTCTTCTTCTTCTTTTTTACAATATTCTTCTACTGAGAATTTTCTGTTTAGCTCTGTACCCCATTTTTTAATTGGGTTACTTGATTTGTTGCTTTTTAGCTTTTTGAGTTCTTTATATATTTAGGATATTAGCCCTCTGTCAGATATAGGGTTGGTGAAGATCCTTTTCCAATCTGTAGGCTGCTGTTTTGTTCTGAGGAAAATGTCCTTTGCTTTACAGAAGATTTTCAGTTTCATGATATCCCATTTTTTGATTGTTGCTCTTAGAACCTGTGCTGTTGGTGTCCTGTTCATGAAGTTGTCTCCTGTGTCAATGAGTTCTAGGCTCTTCCCCACTTTTTCTTCTAACCAATTTAGTGTGTCTGGTTTTATATTGAGCTCATTGATCCACCTGGATTTTAGTTTTGTGCATGGTGATAAATATGGATCTATTTGCATTTTTCTACATGTAGACATCCAGTTTGACCAGCACCATTTGTTGAGGATAATGTCTTTTTTCCATTGTATGATTTTGGCCTCTTTGTCAAAAATCAGGTGTCCATAATCCTGTGGGTTTATGTCTTGGCCTTCTATTTGATTCCATTGATTCCATCAGTCTGTTTCTATGCCAGTACCATGCAGTTTTTAGTACTGTTGCTCTATAGTACAGCTTGAGATCAGGGATGGAGATACCTCCAGAAGATCTTTTATTGTAGAGCATTGTTTTAGTGATTCTGGATTTCTTGTTATTCCATATGAAGTTGAGAATTTTCTTTCAAGGTCTGTAAGGAATTGTTGGTTATTTTATGGGAACTGCAATGAATTTGTAGGTTGCTTTTGAATAAGATAGCCATTTTCACTATGTTAATCTTGCCAACCCATGAGTATGGGAGATCTTTCCATTTTCTGATATCTTCTTCCATTTCTTTCTTCAGAGACTGTAATTTTTTTTTCATACAAGTCTTTGACTTGCTTGGTTAGGTTCACACCTAATTTTTATCAAATTAGATGTCTTAGGTATAAAACAGCTTTGGCCACCAAGCCAGGCATCAAGTTAGCATGAGCTGCCATCTGCTGTGCCCTTGACTGATATAATAACACCACCACCAACAAAGTGTTCCTTTACCTATTGCCAGAGGGTAAGCAATGTTTAGTTGCCTGTCATTCTTTGTCTCTGCATTGGTCCTTATGAACAAGATTCCCCCATTTAATGATTTCCCCATTTAAGACAATATGTCTATCAGTGTTGTCCTTGTTTAAGTCTTATGTAGGCAGTGATATTACTGAGGCATTATGAGTGTAGCTTCCCTGTTGTTTCTAGAAGACACAACCTCACAGAAGCTTTCCTGGTCCTTTAGTCTTTGAAATCATTATGTCCCATCTTCCATGTTGTTCCCCAAACCATAGGTGTGGGAATTCAGTTTTAGATGTATCAAGTATGACAGGATAACCCACAATCACTCAGTCTTCACAGTTTGATGTAGTGGTCTCTTTCTGTTGCAAAGAGATGTTATTTTTTTAATAATAGACAAATGCCCAATTATCTACTGATGTAAGTATAGATGTTAAGAATGCAGTTAAGGCATCATGCTGATATAGTAACATGGTAGTGGTAGGTTCATCTCTAAGATCCACGACTTCAGTGGCCCCAGATTTCCAGTACCACATGTGATCTCCCTCACGTCCAGCACATCTTAAATCCATTTAGAAAGTTGCTAGCTAGCCCCATGATACGAGTGACACCATTCCACCCTTACAGCTATCATGGCACTGGTCATTGTTGTGGTCATAATGCAATAGTGTTCAAAGGAACACCATGGACCTGTGCGTGAAAATAATAGCTGTTTAGATAATTTTAAAATGTATGGCCTTCCCAAACCTGACACAACTCAGTACGAAGAAAGCTGGGCTGGTGATTGAGGAGTAGGGGAAGAAGTGGATGCCCTGGTGAACATTTAATTTGTGCAACAGAATTACTAAAGATGGTAGTATCCATAGGAAATCAAGCAAGCAAGGTAAATTATGACCGCTTGGGCAGATGGGCAATTATTTTAAGACATAGTCTGGTTGAGGTTTAAAAACCAAAAGTGAAGATTTAACTAGTAAAAGCCTTTATTAGGTCAAGCAGCTTAAAAACAACACTCCAAATGAGAATAATAGAGGCTTTAAATGAAGAAACGAGTAGGCATTATATGTTAGGCTGAATATTTATCCTCAGATGTGCCTATACCAGTAATCCTAGAAAGTATGAGGGATTATCTCAATATTCTTGTATCTGTTGAGGCTTGCTTTGTGACCAACTATATGGTATATTTTGGAGAAGGTTCCATGAGGTGCTGAAAAGAAGGTATACTTTTTTTAGTTTGGGTGGAAAGTTCTGTAGACATGTATTAGGCCCATTTGATTTAGGACCTCTGTAAGTGCCTTTATTTCCTTATTAGGCTTCTGTCTAGATGATCTGTCCCTTGGTGAAAGTGGGGTGTTGAAGTCTCCCAATATTGAGGTGTTGGGATTGATGTGTGATTTAAGTTTTAATAATGTTTCATTTCTGAATGTAGGCACTTTGTATTTGGGGCATAGATGTTCAGAATTGTGATGTCATCTTGATGGATTTTTCCTTTGATGAGAATGTAGTGCCCCTCCTCATCTTTTTGATTAATTTTGGTTGAAAGTTTATTTTGTTAAATATTAGGATAGCTACCCCAGCTTGTTTTCTGGGTCCGTTTGCTTGAAAGACATTTTTCCAGCCCTTTACGCTGAGGTAGTGTTTATCTTTGTTGCAGAGGTGCATTTCTTGGATGCAGCAGAATGTTGGATCCTGTTTCTGCACCCATTCTGTTAGTCTGTGTCTTTTTATTGGAGAGTTGAGTCCATTGATGTTGATAGATAATAGTGACCAATGAATGTTAGTTCCTTTTATATTGGGGTCAGTGGTCCTACTGTGTTCCATTGCTTGTTTTCTTTTAATTTTTGTTGGGATATTATCTGTATGGTATGTTTCCTTGGGTGAAGTAGTTTTCATTGGATTGGAGTTTTCCTTCCAGTATCTTCTGTAGGGCTGGTTTGCCCTGTAGATATTGCATAAATTTAGTTTTGTCATGGAATGTTTTGTTTTCTCCATTTATGTTGATTGAAAGCTTTGCAGGGTATAGTAGTCTGGGTTGGCATCTGTGGTCTCTTAGAGTCTGCATGACACCTGCCCAGGCCCTTCTGGCTTTCATAGTTTCTGATGAGAAGTTCGGTGTGATTCTGATAGGTCTACCTTCATATGTTACTTGGCCTTTTTCTCTTGCTGCTTTTAATATCTTTTCTTTGTTCTGTAGATTTAGTATTTTGACTATGATGTGACCTGATGTGTTTCTTCTCTAGTCTAGTCTATTTGTTGTTCTGTAGCCCTCTTGTATATTTATGGACATCTCTTTCTTTAAGTTGGGAAAATTTTCTTCTATGATTTTCTTGAAAATATTTTTGGACTTTGGAGCCTTAAATCTTCTTTTCCTCTATTATTATTATTATTCTTAGATTTCGTCTTTTCCTGGCGTCCTTGATTTTTTGGATATTTTGTGTTTGGGACTTTTCTGATTTTACTTTCTGTTTGAGAGAAGTATCAATTTCTGCGAGTGTATCTTCAGCTCCAGAGATTTTCTTTTCCATCTTTTGTATTCTGTTGGTGATGCTTACCTTTGTGGTTACTGATCTTTTCTGTAAGTTCTCCAGCTCCAGGGTTTTCTCAGTTTGTGTTTTCTTTATTGGTTCTAATTCTGTTTTCATGCCTTGCACCATTTCCTTCATCTGTTTGAATATGGATTCCTCTCTCTTACAATGGTCTCTACTTTTTTGTTTATTTCCTCTCTATATGCCACTAATTGTATCTCTACTTGTGCCTCTATTTGTTTGACTATGTTTGCCTGTGTTTCTTTAAGAATTTTGTCCATTTCCTCTTTCTTTGCCTCCAATTGACTAGCCAAATCTTTGATAGATTTGTTCATTTCCTCTTTAACTGTCTGAATTTGCATGGCTATTGCTCTGAGAGAATTGTTTGTTTCCTCTTTATGAGCCTGAAATAATTGGGTAAGCATAGCTTTAAAGTAATTTTCCTGTGCTTCTGATGAATTGGAGTATCCATCAATTTTTGGGGTTGCTGGTGAAGTCATGATGTCCTGATTTATGTTGGATGTGTTCTTTAGCCTACCCCTGGCCATTGGCTTATCTGAAACCTTCCCTGTTTGTTTCTGGATTCTGCCTTTCAGACTGGTACTGTCTCTCTCTGGCATCTGAAGAGTTCTTCAGGAAACTGAGAGAGGTCCCGTGCCCTCAGCATGTGCATTGGTGCACTATCTGTACCTGTGGGAGGAAAGAAGGTTGGCGCAAAAAGGCAAATGCAGACAAGCGCGCAAACACGCACACGCGCGTGTGTGGAAGTGTGCGTGGAAGTGTGTCTTTAGGGACAAACTGATAGAGAATGTTGAACCCTTAAGTGTGTGGGAGGGGCTCTGCCTTGCAGGCTTCTAAGTGGTTATTTGTGCATGCACTGTATATGTAGCAGGTGCTGGTGATGGTCACGGTGCAATTTCTGGCATTAACTGCCTTAACTCTTCAGTTGGACCCGCAGAGCAGGGGCTTCAATGTCTCAAGTGACCCTCTGTTTCCCACAGTGGGTATGTGGGTGGGAGGGGTCTGATGCCTGGCTTCTAGTTTAGAAGGACCCTGGATCTGGGGCTCTGCAGATACTCAAGGGCGCAGTCACTCTCAAGCAGGTCACATAGGCAGGGATCTGGGTATCCGGGCTCTCTGCTCTCTGGTTTGGCCCTGCTTGGTCTTATGCAGGAGGGCTGACATGCTCTGCCAGCTCAGTGCTGCTGCAGCCGCCAGGTTAGGAAGTCCAGCTGCAGCTGGAGATTGGGGTGCCGGTCCAGATGCCTTCTGGGAAGTCCTGGGTGCCCTCCACTGTGCTCTCAAGGCCTGAGAGGCCCAGCACCTGGTGTGCCTAGCTTGTGTGGTGGATTTGCTGGGCTTTGGTGGGTATATAGCAAATTATCTAACACTGAGGGATTGGGCAGGCTGTATAGTCAGTGGCTGAGCGACTCTGTGTAGCCAGTATGGTGGCTAGCAGACCTGGGACCCTGAAAGGATGGTGCCACGGGTCTGGGACTGTAAGACCAGTACAGCTGGCAGTTGCTGCTAAGGGTCTAGGGGCTCTGCCTCAGCCACTGGCTGCAGACCCCAGGCAGTTAGGTCTAAGCTGAAAATCTCGGTGAGTTGGTACAGGAGGAGGGTTGTCAAGAGAAAGGGGAGTGCTGGGAGATCAAAGGATCATTTCTCTTCTTCCCCAAACAAGTCCACGGGTGACCCGAGACCAAAGTTCTCACCTCATGTGATGTTCCCTGTCTTTTAGAAAGCCTCTCCGTAGTTTTTCTGGCTTCAGAAGTCCTTCGACTCACCAATGCAGGCATTCAGCTCTTCCACAGCTCAGAAACTGTGCATGCTAGTCGCCATCTTGGCTCCGCCCCCACTTTTAAACCTTTGATAACTTTTCTGGCAGCAATTAAAAAAAAAATAAAACAAATCAAAACAGAAAGAACAAATCTCTCATGTTTTCTAGGGGTAAATAGAAAAGCAAGTGAAGTTACTGGTTAAAGGTGGTGGTTGTTCCCTGTCCAAAGTTTGGCTGTGAGTCTCTGCATCTGCTTCAATCCCCTGTTGGATGCAGTCTTTTAGGGGGTAATCTGTGGTAGGCTCTCATCCTGTTCTCTCTCTTTTACCACTTACGGTGTGTATTCTATTTCCCCTTCTGAATAAGAATTAAGCATCTTCCCTAGGGTCCTCCTTGTTGTTTAGCTTCTTTAGATCTGTAGATTTAAGTATGTTTATCCTATAATACATGGCTAATATCCACTTATAAGTGAGTATAAACCATGCATGTCTTTCTGATTCTGTGTTACCTCATTCAGAGGGACTCAGAGGGAATAGGACCTTCACAAGGAGACCAACAAATCCAAATAGCTGGGCCCAAGGGGGACTGCAGAGACTGATGAATCAACCAAAGACCATGCACTTAGACCCCCTGCTCAGATGTAGCCCATAGAAAGCTTAGTCTTCATGCAGGTTCCCTAGTAAGGGGAGAAGAGACAGTCTCTGACATGAACTTGGTTATCTGCTCCTTGATTACTTCTCCCTGTTGGACTGTGCTAGCCAGCACACAGAGGAAGTAGATCCAGAAAGTCCTTGATGTGACCTGATAGACTGTGGTCATACAGCAAGAAAAGAGTGGATAAGGGGAGAGGGATAGGTAAGAAAGAGGGAGAGAGAGTAAGAACAGTAGGAGATGAGGGAGGGGCTACAAACTGGGATACAAAGTGGGATATAAATAGTAAGTAATAATAATAAAATAAATGACTACAATCAAATAACAAACTGAAGTGATGATACAATGAAAAAGAAACTCACACATGATGTTAGTAGGTACATCAATTACTCTAGTAACTATAAAAAAAAACTCCATGGGTTGTCCCCAAACTCAGAACTACAATATCATTTTACTCTCTAATTCCTGGGTATGTCAAATACCCAGATATACCCATATACAAAACAAATAATGTTATGTCTGTGTTAACTATGGCACTATTCACCTAGTTATGACATCATCATAGATTTGTATCAATACTCAAATATGGTATTGGTACTTTCCTTGTCACTATAACAGAATACTCCAGCAAATCTATTTGTGTGTGTGTGTGTGTGTGTATATGAAACTGCAATGATCATCCTTTTCATTTATGAGACCAGGTTGCCTGAGCTCATTAAATACATACCTAGAGGGCTCAGTCATCATATGAGAGATTTGGAAAAGACATAAGAATTGTCACAACTGGTTTTCCCTTTGGTACAGGGAGTTAAAAGCTGGGCATGTTCTCACAGGATCTTAGTCTGGATTTGTTTTTATTCCTCCTTGTATAAAAAGAATAGTGTTAGGAAATGTAACCTTACCAGGAAAGTCAAGTAAAAAAATTTAGCATAATCTATTATTGTACATAGAGTTTGCTCCCTTGTATTTTGCTCCTATCCCACTGCTTATGTAGTTCCAATTTTTTATTTTTATTTTTTCATATTTACAGTTTGTTCACTTTTTATCCCAGCTATAGCATCCTCCTTCATTCCCACCCAATCCCACTCTCCTTCGCTCAACTCCTTCCATGCCCCTCTCCAAGTCAAGTGATAGGGGAGGTCCTCGTCACCTTCCATTTGACACTAGTCTATCAGGTCTCATCAGGACTGGCTGCATTGTCTTCCTCTGTGGCCTGGCAAGGCTGCTTTCCCATCAGGGGGAGGTGATCAAAGAGCCAGCCACTGAGTTCATGTCAGAGACATGACATCTGTTTCCCCAACTGGAGACTCAGATGCCGTGGGCTACATGTGAGAAGGGGTTCTACATTATCTCCATGCATGGTCCTTGGTTGGAGTATCAGTTTCAGAAAAGACCCCTTTGCCATGATTTTTTAGTTCTGTTGCTCTCCTTGTGGAGCTCCTGTCCCCTCCAAGTCTTACTATCTCTCTCTTCTTTCATAAGATTCCCTGCACTCTGCCAAAAGTTTGGTTATGAATCTCAGCATCTACTTTGATACACTGTTGGGTAGAGTCTTTTAGAGGCCGTCTGTGGTAGGCTCCTGTCCTGCTTCATGTTTTCTCCTTCTTCCAATGTCCATCCTATTTGTCTTTCTGAGTGAGGATTGATCATCTTACCCAGGGTCGTCTTTCTTACCTAGCTTCTTTAGGTATACAGATTTTAGTATGTTTACCTTAAATATCTAATATCCACTTATAAGTGAGTATATACCATGTGTGTCATTCTGATTCTGGGTTACCTCACTCAGGATGATCTATTCTAGATCCCACCATTTGCCTGCAAATTTCATGATTACTTTGTTTTTAATTGCTGAGTTGTATTCCACTGTGTAAATGCACCACAATTTTTGTATCCATTCCTCAGTTGAGGGACATCTGGGTTGTTTCCATGTTATGGCTATTATGAATAAAGCTGCTACAAACATGGTTGAGCAAATGTCCTTGTTGTGTACTTGAGCATCTTTTGGTTATATGCCTAGGAGTGGTATAGATGGATCTCGAGGAAGCAGTATTCCTAATTGAGAAAGCACCAGGGTTGATTTCCAAAGTGGTTGTACAAGTTTACATTCCCACCAGCAATGGAGGAGGGTTCCCCTTTCTCTACAACCTCACCAGCATGTGTTGTCACTTGAGTTTTTTATCTTAACCATTCTGATGGGTGTAATGTGAAATCTCAGGGTTGTTTTGATTTGCATCTCTCTGATGGCTAAGGATGTTGAGCATCTCTTTAAGTGTTTCTCTGCCATTCTATATTCCTCTACAGAGAATTCTTTGTTTAGCTCCGTACCTCATTTTTTAATTGGATTCCTTAATTTATTGCTTTTTAACTTCTTTAGTTCTTTGTGCATGCTGGATATCAGCCCTCTGTCAGATATAGGGTTGGTGAAGATCTTTTTCCAGTCTGTAGGCTGTCTTTTGTTCTGACAACAGTGTCTTTGCTTTACAGAAGCTTTTCAGTTTCATGAGGTCCCATTTATTGATTGTTGTTCTTAGGGCCTGTGCTGTTGGTGTTCTGTTCAGGAAGTTGTCTCCTGTGCCAATGAGTTCTAGGCTGTTCCCCACTTTTTCTTCTAACCGATTTAGAGTATCTGGTTTTATGTTGAGGTCTTTGATCAACTTGGGCTTTAGTTTTGTGCATGGTGATAAATTTGGATCTATTTTCATTTTTCTGCATGTAGACATCCAGTTGGTCCAGCACCATTTGTTGAAGATGCTGTCTTTTTTTTCCATTGTAGGGTTTTGGTTTCTTTGTCAGAAATCAAGTATTCATAGATGTGTGGGTTTATTTCTGGGTCTTCTATTCAGTTCCGTTGATCCTCCTTTCTATTTCTATGCCAATACCATGCAGTTTTTATTACTATTCCTCTGTAGTACAGCTTGAGATCAGGGATGAAGATACCTCCATATGATCTGTTGTTGTACAGGTTTGCTTTGGCAATTCTGAGGTTTATTTTGTTTTTCAATAAGAAGTTGAGAATTCTTTCAAGGTCTGTAAAGAACTGTGTTGATATTTTGATGGGAATTGCATTGAATCTGTAGATTGCTTTTGGCAGGATGGCCATTTTCACTATGTTTATCCTACCAATCCATGAGCATGGGAGATCTTTCCATCTTCTAATATCTTCTTTAATTTCTTCAGAAACCTGACAGGTTTTTTACTTGCTTGGTTAGAATCATGCCAAGGTACTTTATGTTATTACTGGCTATTGTGAAGGTTGTTGTTTCCCTTTTGTCTTTCTATATAAGAGTGTTACTGATTTTTAATTTTTGAGTTAATTTTGTCTCCAGCCACTTTGTTAAAGGTGTTTATCAGCTGAAGGAGTTCTCTGGATGAACTTTTGGGGTCACTCATGTAGACTATCATATCATCTGCAGAGTGATACGTTGACTTCTTCCTTTCTGATTTGTATCCCCTTGATCTCCTTTACTTGTCTTATTGCTCTAGTCAAGTACTATGATGAAGAGATACGGAGAGAGTGGGCAGCCTTGCCTTGTCCCTGATTTCAGTGGGGTTTATTTACATTTCTCTCCATTTAGTTTGATGTTGGCTATAGGCTTGCTGTATATTGTCTTTACTGTGTTTACGTATGTGTTTTGTAACCCTGATCTCTCCAAGATTTTAAGCATGAATGGGTGTTGGAATTTGTCAAATGATTTTTTGGCATCTAAGGAGATGATCATGTGGTTTTTCTCCTTTAGTTTGTTTATATGATGGTTTACATAGATGGATTTCTGTATATCGAACCACCCTTGCATGCATGGGATGAAGCCTACTTGGTAATGTTGGATGATATCTTTGATATGTTCTTGCATTCGGTTTGCCAGTATTTTATTGATTATTTTTGCATAAATGTTCATAAGAGAGATAGGTCTGAAGTTCTCTTTTTTTTGTAGGATCTTTGTGTGGTTTAGGTATCAAGGTGACTGTGGCTTCATAGAATGAGTTTGGTAATGTTCCTTCTGTTTCTATTGTGTGGAACAGTTTGAAGAGAATTGGCCTTCTTTGAAGGTCTGGTAGAATTCTGCGCTGGAACCATCTGGTCCTGGGCATTTTTTTTGGAAGTCAGACTTTTAATGACTGCTTCTATTTCCTTGGGTGATATAGAACTATTCAATCTTTCTACCTGATTTTGATTTAATTTTGGTACATGGAATCTATCAAGAAAATTGTTCATTTCCTTTAGCTTTTTGAATTGTTTGTCATATAGTCTTTTGTAGTATGGCATAATGATTGTTTGGATCCCAAGAATCCCTATGTTGCCGCTGAATCTGGAGCCTGGAGTTGTGGTCCACTGGGAATCCAGCCACTGCAACAGAACTAGGCCACTGGTTCAGATGCCTTCTGGAAGGCCTTGGGGACCTAGGGGCCTTATTGGCCTGGTGGAGCTCTCTGAACTGTGCTCTGTGGTAGGAGCTGTGGACACTGCAGGCCCGACTCTGCACTCTGTGGTGAGTGCTGTGGGCCACCTCTGTAGCCTCCGCCACCACCCATGAGGGAGAAGGAAGGCCTGTTGTGCGGAAATGCCCAGGGATTGAGTATTCACTAGGAGCTGCACACACTGTGGGCCATCTCCACTGCCTCCACTGCTGCCTGCAGTGCCTCCACTGCCTCCACTCATTAAAGGGGAAGTGCCTGGGAATTGACTCCCCAACAGAAATCCATGGAGAAGGCCATGGTTGACCTGTATCCCCGTGGTCTCAGTTCAGGGTTTGTCCCCCTTTCCCCTGGAAGCCTAGATGTAGTTGTTTTGGGTTCACTGCCCCTCCACTCACCAATTTAGGAGTTTCCGATCCTCTGCCCCTCAGATATGGCACACACAAGTTGCTGCCATCTTGGATCCCCTGCATGGGTATCTTTCTGGGCTTGGGTTACCTCACTCAGGGTGATCTTTTCTACTTCCATCCATTTGCCTGCGAATTTCATGATTTCCTTGTTTCTAATAGGTGAGTGGTATTCCATTGTGTAAATGCAACACAATTTCTGTATCCAATTTTTACTTGGATGAACAAATTATTTATCAGTCAATGCCTCATGTTTTTGTGCTGGATAGGAGGTGGCTGTCAGGGTACTTAAAAGGGATGCAGAGTCATTCTGCTTCAGCATTAGCACTCACAATGGGACTAGCTGCTAGTTAGTAAAATGGAGTCACCCAGGGCAACAGCCCGAATGCTACTCTCGACACGACACAGAGTAATTCATAACAGCATATAACTTGAACTCTATAACTTGAATAACTGTTACTTTGTCAGCATCGTGAATCTGGTATTCATTATATTGTCTTGATAGGCCTTGAAAATTCTCAGAGCCCAAAACATCAATTTGTGAAACTTCCCTCCCCCCACACATATAACTGCTAATTTCATTCCCTGAATTTATCACTCCTTTATTTATATTACACTTTATGTTATGTATTTGGCCACTGTGGTGAATAAGACTGTCCCCCATCGACTCATGTGTGACTGTTTGGGATATAGGGAGTGACACTCTAAGGAGGTGTGACCTTGCTGGAAGAAGTGTGTCGCTGTAGAAGTGGGCTTTGGGGTCTGATGTGTTCAAGCGAGGCTTAGTGTGACAGTGTCTTTCTGTTGCCTGTGGATCAAGGTGTAAAGCTTTCAACTCTTTCTTCAGCCCTGTATCTGCCCGCATGCAGCCATGCCTCTCACCATGAAAATAATGGGCTAAACCTCTGACACTGTAAGACAGCCCTATTTAAATGCTTTCTTTTATAAGAGTTGCTGTGGTCAGGGTGTCCCTTCACAGCACTTGAGACTAATTAAGATAGTCACTAACTTCAATTTTCTTTCAGGACATTATGAAGAAGAAATAAAAGAAAAATAAAGACGAACATGAATGCCAGCACTTATTACATATGTCTGCTTCTGAATGTGTAATAGAAAAATGAAACAAATTTTTGCATGCATAGACATTTGTAAATATTCATCATCATTGACTTATTTCAAATTTCAGCTATGCCAATTCTTTGTTTTTCTGGGTAGGTGATTTCATATTTGTTGATCTAGTTCAGTCTTGTTTAAGAAAACAATTGCCTTTCTTGGCCTCATTCCTAAATTCTGTGTTTTGGAAATTCTTTCCGCTCTGTAAAACCCAGGCATATCAGAAACTGCCATAAATTCTCATTGGCTGAGATGAAGTCTGTTGTTTCAAATTTAACACAATTAAGACATGGTAATACTGGTAAAGACAGCAATATCTTTGTTTTTATAGTATTTTATGTCTTATAACATCTTCCTTCTGGAATATAATGATGTACTATAAAAAATAAAAAGGTTTTCTTTCCAAATCCGAATTAGTTATATAAAATTGCAAGTACCTGTGACATTTCTAGTATTTTACTGATGGTTACTCAGGGATGATCCAGTAATCTGAATTTAATATGAATTGCAACAAATGTATTTCAAATCCATCACTTTATTTAAAATAAACAAACTCAGAATGAGAAATGTTTAACAATTTATGAATTTCAATTATATAGCCAATGGAATCTTAGGTCCCCAAATTACATTGCATTCCTCTTCTTCTACTTAACATCTTTCCTTTTATGTCCTATTCACAAATTAGTTAATTAATTAATTAAATGCATTTCTTTAAATTTTTATTCATTTTGTGTATGTGTATGTGATATCTTTCTCTCTTTTCATCTATCTGTGTTTGTGTATGTGTCTGTTTGTACAGCTGTGTGTGGATATAGCATTCAGGAGGGAAGTCAGAGAACAATCTTTAGGAGCTGGTTCTGTCTTTCTACCCTGTGGGTCCTGAGGTAAAGACAATAGTCTCCTTGCTGATCCATCTCACCTGCCCCAGTTTTCCTGTTGTGAACAAGAATATGATACTTTAAAATAAAAAAGCTGTGACCCTCTACTTCTTGTTTCATACATTAATAACAGGACTTTTGTAAAAACATTAAAAAAAAGTCTTTCATACGGTGTATTCTGATTTTGGTTTCCTTTCTCCCAACTCTTCCCGGATACTTCGATTGCACCACCCCACCAAACTTGTACCTTGTCTGTCTTTCTCTCATTGAAATACAGACAGGCATCTACAAAAGGTGATAATATTAAAACAAAATCAAACAAATCAGAATTTGAAAAATGAAACAGAAAAAAGGCAAAGAAAAAACACAATAAGCACATAACACATACAAATGCAGACATGCACACACACACACACACACACACACACACACACACACACATACAAATCCATAAATCAAAAACCACAATATACAGGCAAAAGATCTGTAAGTTGAAAAAAAAAGTCCAGACAAAAACCCTACAACAAACAAACAAACATCAAAGCATTGAATTAGTTTTGTGTTGGAATCTGCCCTTTGGTCTAGTTTGTATAGCTAGTGAAAGTAATTTTTCATTTCTGAGTGGTTATCAATTGGAGATAGTTTCTGGGTTGGGGCTCTTGTGTCAACTTCTTTTTTTCTGGGACCCTGCATGACTTAGCCCTATGTAGGCCCTGTGAATACTGCTGCCACACTCTCTTTGAGTTCATACATGTGTCAGTCTTGTTTTGTCTGTAAGTTCTTAGTTCATTGGTGTCTTCTATCTCAACTAGCTCATAAAACCTTTCTGCCTCTGCCTAGTCTTCTGAAGAGCTTGCTGAGCCCTGAGGAGAAGGCTTTGGTGGAGGTGTCCCATTTACAAATGCATGTTTCAAGGTCTCTCACTCTCTGAACATTGTCTGGTTCTAAGTCTCTGTATTTGTTCCCATCTGCTGCAGAAAGAAGCGTCTCTGATGATGGAAAGTCAAGACACTGACCTTTGAGTATAGCAGATTAGGAGTCATTTTACTGCTATGTTCCTTGAGTGGAATGATAGTATTTGTTTTTCCTCTAGGTCCACGGCCTATCTAGTCTCAGGTTCTTGTCCATCTGGTCAGTGGTATATCTGATGGAGAGGGCCTTAATTTCAATCAGATAAAGATTGGCTTCTCTTACAACTTTAGTGCCATTATTGTACTAGTGTATCTTGTAGGCAGGTCACCATTGTGGATTAAAAGATGCCAGGCCAGAGAAGAAGACAATGTATCCAGTCCTGATGAGATCTGACTGGGGTCAGATAGAAGGGGAGGAGGACTTCCCCTATCAGTGGACTAGGGAAAGGGCATAGAGGGAGAGGAGGGAAGAAAGGAGGGATTGGGAAGAGACAAGGGAGGGGGCTGCAGCAGGGAAACAAAGTGAATAAATTGTAATAAATGATAATAATTAAAAAAAGAAAAAGTTGTGTAGCTGAGATGGTGTTTACCTCTCCCTTCTGGTAGTGCAGAGTACTGTACTGTCCCATTCCATGAACAGTAGTCAGTAGGGTACAAAATAAGAATTACTCTGGATTTGACAGCGAACAGATTGTTTTGACTAATTAATTTTGTTTAATTAATTAAATTAATTAATCAAATTACTTTAAACCGGATCCCAACCGCCTCCCTTTTCTCCTTTCAGTCCTGCCCTTGAGTCCCCCTCCCCCATTCTTCCCTCTCCTTGCCAGAGAAGGGGAGGCCTCCTGGGGTACCAATTCACCCTGGCCCCTCAAGTCACAGCAGGACTAAGCACATCTTCTCCCACTGAGGCCTGGTAAGGAAGCCCAGCGATGGGAAAGGAATCCAGGGGCAGGCATGTCAGAGACAGCTCCTACTCCCATTGTTAGGGAACCCACATGTTGACCATAGTGCACATCTGCTACATATGTGTAGGGGCTCTAGGCCTAGACCATGCATGCTCTTTGGTTGGTGGTTCAGTCTCTGTGTGTCCCAATGGGCCCAGGTTAGTTTACTTTGTAGGTCTTCTTGCGTTCTTGACCCCTCCAATTTTCTCTGTCCTTCAT
This sequence comes from Psammomys obesus, assembly GCF_907164565.1. Lineage (NCBI taxonomy): Eukaryota > Metazoa > Chordata > Mammalia > Rodentia > Muridae > Psammomys > Psammomys obesus. The sequence continues at coordinate 9,967,389 of NW_026585987.1, read as the reverse complement.
CCCACTGTTCTACAAAACTACTGAAGCTTGGTCTATTGTTTGGCTATGGGTCTCTGCATCTGTTTCCATCAGCTGCTGAATGAAACCTCTCAGAAGACAGTTATGTTTGGCTCCTGTCTGTGAGCATAGCAAACATAGCAGGATATCATTAATAGTGACAGGTGTTCGTTCACTACCATGGGGTGGGTCTCAAGTTGGGCCAGCCATTGGTTGGTCATTTCCTCAATATCTGTTCCATCTTTACCCCTACACTTCTTGTAGGCAAGACAAATTTTGGGTTGAAGGTTTTATGGGTGGGTTGGTATCCCCCTCCATCCACTGGAAGTCCCAGGAGTACAAAGCTAAACAGAATTCTCAACAGAGGAACATCCAATGTCCAAGAAGCACTTAAAGGAATGTTCGACTTCCGTAGTTATCAGGTAAATGCAAACCAAAACATTTATGATATTCCATCTTACACCCATCAGAATGGCTAAGCTAAAATTTCAGGTGACAGCACATGCTGGTGTGGCTGTGGAGAAAGGGGAACATTCCTCCATTACTGGTGGGAATGTAAACTTGTACAACCACTGTGGAAATCAATCTGGAGGTTTCTTAGAAACCTCAAAACACAGCTATACCCATCCTGGGCATATACCCAAAAGATGCTCCCCCATACAACAAGGACATTTGCTTAACTACATTCATAGCAGCTTTATTCATAAAAAGCCAGAATCTGGAAACAACCCAGGTGTCTCTCAACCAAAGAATGGATAAAAAAACTGTGGTACATTTACACAGTGGAATATGGCTCAGCTATTGAAAACAAGATCATCAAATTTGCAGGCAAATGGATGGAAGTAGAAAAGATCATCGTGAGTGAAGTAACACAGACCAGAAAGACACACATGGTATGAACTCACTTGTACGTGGCTATTAGCCATAAAATACAGGATAACCATGCTTCAATCCACAGACCCAAAGAAGACAAGAAGGGCCCCAGGAAGATTCTTGAATCTCACCCAAAAGGGGAAATAAAATAGACATTGGAAGTAGATGGAGGGAGGAAATTGTGTGGAAGAGGAGGTGGGAGGTTATTGGGAGTGGGGATCAGGTGTGAGGATGGGGAAGGAGGACCAGGAGAGAGAATGGGAATAGTTGGGGGAGCATCTCTGAGACAGGATATCTATAGGGGTGACCCTAGCTGAGCCCTCTAGATTAGGTTTATATTAAAGACAAGGAGAAGCCACTAAAGTTTCCAAAGCAGGAAAATGTCTCAAGTCACCATAGCAGGTAAAAAGCTTGGAGCCTTGGAAGAGGAAAGAAGATCTTTCAAGGGGTACCGAAGAAGTAATTGTGGAGAGCTACACTAAGAACCTAGATTAGGAACCCTGTAAAAGGAAAGTAGGCTGGTTGACCTATCTAACTTAGTCCCCATGGCTATCTCATGAAATCAGTAATGACCCTTGTATACTTTCTTCACCCTACAGGTCTCTTCTGGTGTTTATCTTAGAACCTTATTCTCATCGTGGAGCTCTGTGTCGCTGATAGCTACTACCTGCTTCTTCTTCCTCCTATTAGGCTGACCAAATAACACAGCTATTGCAGGTAGGCGTGGCTGCCACAGCCGAGGTTAGATAGATTCACAGCTGGAAACCCAGATCTCCTTACTTAAATACTGGCTTCTGGCTTCTTCTTATAATCCTGAGAGAGAAAGTTGTACTTGTATGTGAATGTGTGTCTTTGTGTTGATTTTCTTTTTTTTCTTCCAGATGTTTACTAAGTTATACGTATTAAAGTTGTTCCTCCAATCTAAGCATTGTCAAAAATGTTCCTGGAAACAGATAATACTAACACTAAATACTCAGAAATTCAGGATGTACAGTTTACTCAATCCATTCTGCTTATCTCTGAGAGAAAAGAAAAAAAAATATGAGAGGAAAAAGCTTCTAGGGCCAAAAGGAAGTTTTTGGTTGCTTAGAAATATGACAAAGGAATAGACCTAAGCTTTCGGGAAGTGCACCTGTGGCTTAAATGGTAGTATGACATAGTCACAGAGGCAAGGAAAAGAAGCAAATTTTTGTCTCAGGTCGAATATTTAATAAAGTCTAATTTTTCAAATGTAATATACTGTATTCAGAGTTTCAAATTACAGGAACGATAAGACACAATCACCAATGCAATGAACGTAGAAGCAGAGTTGATTAGGGAAATGATGTGATGAACAGGAGGCTGGGCAGGGATAAGGCAGGATAAGGAGCTTCAGAGAGACAAGATAACAGCATATTATATATTTTTATAAAGTGTCCTTATGAAATTACCCACGTTACAATTTGCTTGAATGTAAAAAAAAATGTGAAAGTGTTGTAGGTGGTGATTAATATTTACTATTGATGTATCTTTTATTAAAACTGCTGTTAATCCTAAACAGCTGTATACCCAAATCACCACACAGACACTGGGATTTATTTAATAAACCTAGAACACAATGCTGGGCAATAGTTATTCTACCCTAAACCTCCAAGCCCACGTAGTTTCTACCATTCAGATTTCCCACATTATACTTGCTTTTTGTGAAATTTTAGGTCCAGTCCATCTCCATGTTGTTCCATGACCTCTGATCTTGCCTCTGCTCTCCCAGCCTCTCCTTGCTCTTTGCCTCCTACTCTTTCCTGTCCTCTGGCTCCTCCCTTTTCCCCCCTACTACTTCCTCTCTATTGCTCAACATTGTGGCTGGTTGTTTTATTTTGTCATGTTTACACAAAATTGAGACAGGTGGTGCTTAGAAAAAGCATGAGCTGCTTTTTCTAATGCAGTATCATAATGCAATGTTCGGATTGAAACCAGAGAGTAGGGGAGAGAAAGCAGCATTTGAATGAACAAGGGTAAAACATATACATTTCAAAAGAACATTATACCAACATAAAAGTGATAGTCTCATTATTGAATAGATAGAATATGTGCTAAAGGAGTAACGTTTGTATCTATTTTAAGAGCATTTCATCCTTAATATTTTCGGATAATGTTCATTCAGCACATCCCGGGACTTTATTTCAGCTACTTGTATCTGCATCTAGGTAGCAGGATGTGAGTCATCATCCTATGCAATCTACATTAAAAGAATATATGCAACAGAAACATCGGTTTATAAAAATATATAATATTCTGTAAACTTGTCTCCCCATGGCCCTCACCCCCCATCTGCTTGTCACAGGATTCAGTAATTTTTGTTTTGAAATTTCTCTGTCCAGTGCTTATACTTGTGGAGATTAGAGGCTTGTATAATTTGTAGAGTTTTAGAAGCCTCTAAACCTCTCATTGTTTTATCATTTTTTTAAATATTTCAGTTTTTTTGTATCCCCCCATAAGCCCCTCCCTCCTCCCCTCCTGGTCCCACCCTCTCCCCTCCTTTCGGCATGCATGCCCGACCCCAAGCCCACTGATAGGGGAGGTCCTCCTCTCCTTCTTTCTGATCTTAGTCTATCAGTTCTCATCAGAAGTGGCTGCATTGTCAGGGTTCTAGGTTATCTCCATGAATAGTCCTTGGTTGGAGTATGAGTCTCTGGGAAGTTCCCTGTGTTCAAATTTTCTTGTTCTGTTGCTCTCCTTGTAGAGTTCCTGTCCTCTCCAGCTCTTACTATTTCCCACTTCTTACATAAAATTCCATTCACTCTGCCTGGCCATCAGGCTCAGCATCTGCTTTGACAGTCTGCAGGACAGAGGCTTTCAGAGGCCCTCTGTGGCAGGTTCTGAGGTTGTTTCCTGTTTTCTTCTTCTTCTGATAGCCATGCTCTTTGCCTTTCAGGATGAGGATTGAACATTTTAGTTAGGGTTCTCTCTTTTGCTTAGTTTGTTTAGATGTACAGATTTTAGTGGGTTTATTCTATGTTGTATGTTTATATGAGTGAGTATATACCGTGTGTGTCTTTTTGCTTCTGGGACAACTCACTCAAAATGATCCTTTCCAGGTCCCACCATTTACTTCCAAATTTCATGATTTTCTTCTTTTTCATTGCTGAGTAATACTCCATTGTATAGAGGTACCACAGTTTCTGCATCCATTCTTCAGTTGAGGGGCATCTGGGTTGTTTCCAGCTTCTGGCTATTACAAATAAAGCTGCTACAAACATGGTTGAGCAAATGTCCTTTTTGTGTACTTGAGCCTCTTTTGGATATATACCTAGTAATGGTATGGCTGGATCTTGAGGAAGCGCTATTCCTAGTTGTCTGAGAAAGCACCAGATTGATTTCCAGAGTGGTTGTACAAGTTTACATTCCCACCAGCAGTGGAGAAGGGTTCCCCTTTCTCCACACTCTCTCAAGCATTTGTTGTCACTTGAGTTTTTGATCTTGGCTATTCTGATGGGTGTAAGGTGAAATCTCAGGGTTGTTTTGATTTGCATTTCCCTAATGGCTAATGAGGTCGAGCATTTCTTTAAGTGCTTCTCTGCCATTCGATATTCCTCTGCAGAGAATTCTCTCTTTAGCTCTGTTCCCCATTTTTTAAGTGGATTACTTGGTTTGCTGCTTTTCAGCTTCTTTAGTTCTTTATATATACTGGATATGAGTCCTCTGTCAGATAAAGGGTTGGTGATGATTCTTTCCCAATCTGTAGGCTGTTGCTTTGTTTTGATGACAGTGTCCTTTGCTTTACAGAAGCTTTTCAGTTTCATGCGATCCCATTTATTGATTGTTGCTCTTAGAGCCTGTGCTGTTGGTGTTCTGTTCAGGAAGTTTTCTCCTGTACCAATGAGCTCTAGAGTATAACCCACTTTTTTTTTCTAGCCGATTTAATGTGTCTTGTTTTATGTTGAGGTCTTTGATCCACTTGGACTTCAGTTTTGTTCAGGGTGATAAGTATGGATCTATTCGCATTTTTCTACATGGAGACATTCAGTTGGACCAGCACCATTTGTTGAAGATGCTATCTTTTTTTCCATTGTATGGTATTGGCATCTTTGTCAAAAATCAGGTGTCCATAAGTGTATGGGTTTATTTCTGGGTCTTCTGTTTGGTTCCATTGATCCATCATTCTGTTTCTATGCCAGTATCATGCAGTTTTTATTACTGTTGATCTATAGTACAGCTTGAGATCAGGGATGGAGATACCTCCAGAAGATCTTTTATTGTAGAGGATTGTTTTAGCAATTCTCGGTTTCTTGTTATTCCATAGGAAGTTGAGAATTTTTCTTTCCAGGTCTGTAAAGAATTGTGTTGGCAATTTGATGGGCATTGCATTAAATCTGTAGATTGCTTTTGGTAAGATGGCCATTTTTATTATGTTAATCCTGCCAAGCCATGAGCATGGGAGATCTGTCTATCTTCTCATTTCTTCTTCTAATTCTTTCTTCAGAGACTTGAAATTTTTTTCATACAAGTCTTTGACTTCCTTGGTTAGGGTTACACCCAAGGTACCTTATGTCATTTGTGGCTATTATGAATGGTGTTGTTTCCCTAATTTCTTTCTCAGCCCTTGTGTCTTTTGTATACAGGGAGGTTACTGATTTTTTTGAGTTAATTTTGTATCCAGCCCCTTTGCTGAAGGTGTTTATCAGCTGTAGAAGTTCCTTGGTGGAGTTTTTGGGGTCGCTTATGTATACTATCATATCATCTGCAAATAATAATTTGACTTCTTCCTTTCCAATCTGTATCCCCTTGATCTCCTTCAACTGTCTTATTGCTCTATCAAGGACTTCCAGAACTATGTTGAAGAGATATGGTGAGAGTGGGCAGCCTTGTCTTGTCCCTGATTTCAGTGGGATTGCTTTAAGTTTCTCTCCGTTCAGTTTGATGTTGGCTATAAGTTTGCTGTATATCGCCTTTACTATGTTTAGATATGTGCCTTGTATCCCTGATCTCTCCAAGACTTTAAACATGAATGGATGTTGGATTTTGTCAAATGCTTTTTCAGCATCTAGGGAGATTATCATGTGGTTTTTTTCTTTCAGTTTGTTAATATGGTGGATCACATTGATGGATTTCCGTATATTGAACCACCCCTGCATACCTGGGATGAAGCCTACTTGGTCATAGTGGATAATATCTGTGATGTGTTCTTGTATTCGATTTGCAAGTATTTTGTTAAGTATTTTTGCATCAATGTTCATAAGGGAGATTGGCCTGAAATTTTCTTTCTTTGTTGAGTCTTTGTGAGGTTTAGGTACCAAGGTGACTATGGCTTCATAGAATGAGTTTGGCAATGTTCCTTCTGTTTCTATTTTGTGGAATAGTTTGAAGAGAATTGGATTTAGCTTTTCTTTGAAGGTTTGGTAGAATTCTGCGCTGGTCCTGGGCTGTTTTTGGATGGGAGACTTTTGATGACTGCTTCTATTTCTTTGGGGGATATAGGACTATTTAATTGATTTACCTGGTCCTGATTCAGCTTTGGTAAGTCAAATTGATCAAGAAAATTGTCCATTTCATTTAGATTTTCAAATTTTGTTGAGTATAGACTTTTGAAGTAAGTCCTAATGATTGTTTGGATTTCCTCAGTGTCTGTAGTTATGTCCCCCTTTTCATTTCTGATTTTGTTGATTTGGGTGGTGTCTTTCTGCCTTTTAGTTAGCTTGGCTAAGGGTTTGTCAATCTTGTTGATTTTCTCAAAGAACCAGCTCTTGGTTTCATTGATTCTTTGAATTGTTTTATTTGTTTCTAATTGATTGATTTCAGCCTGAGTTTGATTATTTCCAGCCGTCTACTCCTTTTTGGTGTGTCTGCTTCTTCTTTTTCTAGGGTTTTTAAGTGGGCCATTAAGTTGCTTGAATGAGCTGTCTTGAATTTCTTCTTGAAAGCACTTAGTGCTATGAACTTTCCTCTTAGCACTGCTTTCATTGTGTCCCACAAGTTTGGGTATGTTGTGCCTTCATTTTCTTTGAATTCTAGGAAGTCTTTAATTTCTTTCTTTATTTCTTCTCTGACCCAGCTGTCATTTAGAAGCAAGTTATTCAGTTTCCATGTGTGTGTAGGCTTTTTGCTATTTCTGTTATTGTTGAGGTCCAGTTTTTTTCCATGGTCATCAGGTAAGATACAAGGGATTATTTCAATCTTCTTATATCTGTTGAGGCTTGCTTTGTTACCAACTATATGGTCTATTTCGGAGAAGGTTCCATGAGGTGCTGAGAAGAAGGGAAATTCTTTTGTGTTTGGGTGTAAGGTTCTGTAAATGTCTGTGAGGTCTATTTGATTCATGACCTCTGTCAGAGTTATTGTTTCTTTGTTTAATTTCTGTTTTGTTGACCTGTCCTTTGTTGAGAGTGGGGTGTTGAAGTTTCCCACTATTATTGTGTGGTGATCTATATGTGGTTTAAATTTTATCAATGTTTCTTTCATAAATGTGGGTGCTATTTTATTTGGGGCATAGATGTTCAGGATTGTGATGTCTTCCTGGTGAAATTTTCCCTTGATGAGTATGAAGTGTCCTTCCCCATCTCTTTTGATTAATTTTGGTTGAAAGTCTATTTTATCAGATATTAGAATGGCTACTCCTGCTTGTTTCTTGGGTCCCTTTGCTTGGAAAGTCGTCTTCCAACCTTTTACCCTCATGTAATGTCTATCTTTGTGCTTTAGGTGTGTTTCTTGTATGCAACAGTTTGCTGGGTTTTGTTTACGTATCCATTCTGTTAATCTGTGTCTTTTTACTGGAGAGTTGAGTACATTGATTTTGAGAGAGAGTAATGACCAGTGGCTGTTAGATCCTTTGATTTTGATGTTGGCTGTGTTCATAAGGTTGTATGCTTGGTTGCTTTTTGTTTTACTGTAGTAAGGTTAATTATTTCCTGTGTTTTCTTGACAGAAGCTCATTTTCTTGGGTTGTATTTTCCCTTCCAGTGTCTTCTGTAATGCTGGATTTGTGTGTAGGTATTGTTGAAATTTGTTTTTGTCATTGAATATCTTGTTTTCTCTCTCTATGAGGACTGAGAGTTTTGCAGGGTATAGTAGCCTGGGCTGACATCTGTGTTCTCTTAGGGTTTGCATGATATCCGTCCAGGCCCTTCTAGCTTTCCTAGTCTCTGTTGAAAAGTCAGGTGTGATTCTAATGGGTTTGCCATTATATGTTACTTGGCCTTTTTCCCTTGCAGCTTTTAGTATTTTTTCTTTGTTCTGTATACTTACTGTTTTGATTATTACGTGACAGGAGGATTTTCTTTTCTGATCAAACTTATTGGGTGTTCTGTAGGCCTCATGTATTCATATTAGCCTTTCCTTAACTTGGGGAAATTTTCTTCAATGATTTTGTTGAAAATATTTTCTGGGACTTGGTGAAGGGAGTCTTCTTTTTCCTCTATTCCTATTATTCTTAGGTTTTGTCTTTTCATATCGTCTTGGATTTCTTGGATGGTCTGTGTCAGGAATTTTTTAGATTTAACATTTTCTTTGACAGATACATCGATTTCTTCCATTGTATCTTTTATACCTGAGATTCTTTCTTCCATCTCTTATAGTCTGTTGGTAATGCTTACTTCTGTAGTTCCTGTTTTCTTCCCCAAATTCTTCTTCTCCATTATTTCCTCCATTTGTGTTTTCTTTAATTTTTCCAGTTCTATCTTCATGTCTTGAATTGTTTTGTTTACTTCCTTCACCTGTCTGATTGTATTTTCCTCTTTTTCTTTTAGTTCCTTCAACTCTGTTTCTTTTATTTCTTTCAGTGATTTAATTATTTCTTCTCTGAAGGCTGCAGACTGTTTGGCTGCATCTTCCTGTATTTCTTCACGGATGGCCATAATGTGCTTGTCTTTAACTTCCTCCATTTCTTTACCTATAGGCATGATCTCTTTGGTTTTATCTTCCGCTAATTCTTTACGTATTTTATTTGTTTCCTCTATTATCCTCTTCATCAGCATAGATGTAAGGTCATCTTCTTGATTATCTATTATGCTGCATCGTCCAGGACTGTTTGCCCCTGGATGGATGGGTTTTGGAGATGCCATATTGCTCTGTCTTTTTTTGGTTGAGCTTTTACATTGACCTCTACCCATTGGGATGTTTTAGGTGTTGGCTGTTAGTTTCTGTGCTTCCTGGAGTCCTGAGGTAGAGAGAATCCCCTTGGCCAGAAGATAATTTTTCCTGAAGGAGTCCTACTCTGCTTTTTGGGTATGGTCACTGTATGGCCATTGTTTCTCAGGAATTGCCACTGCTCACCTCAGCTGTATAGACCTGAGTAATAGCTGTGGTCTTTGTTTGGCAGGCGGGGATCTCCTCTTAACCATAGAAGCTCTCAAGACAGCTGCCCCACTGCTGGGTTTCTCGTTATATATTTAGTGAGCTGCTGCAGTTGTTACAGTTTTCCAGGTAAAGTCCTCTTGAAGAAACTGCTGATTCCATAGCTGTGGGGTTTTCTCCCAACAGGGAAACTCAGTCTGTTATCCTGGGGCACACAGTTCTGTCCAGGAAAGTGAGAGGAGCGCCCAGCAAGTCTCTGGGCCAGCGGCTGAGTGCTCCGCTCTGGGCCTGGAGAATGTGCACCTAGGTTGAGTTGGCACCTGGGGGTGCCACTCTTTTCCGGAGGCTGGTAACTGAGGGCTCCACTCTGGTCTGAAGGTTGGGTGCCTCACTCTGGACCGGCAGCTGTGTGTCCCTGTCTGGGATGGCGGCTGCGGGCACTGCTCTATTCTGGACGCTGTGTGTGCAAAACTCTTGAAGGACCAGGGATTCCCACAGTTTTGTCAGTCTAGCTAGGGATAACTGGTTGATCCTTGGCACAGTATCTGAGGGCTGCTGTAATGGCTCTCTGGCTTTTGTAGGTCTGAGGATGCAGCTGTGTTCTCAGTGCCCTAAGGGTACTCAATAATGGTGGCTGAGTACAGCGCTCCTGCCTGCATTAGAAAGCTAGAGCCTAGAGTCTGCGTGAATCCAGAAAGTTTTTGGTGCTGAGTGTCCTGAGCGTTAGACCTGATGATCCCTCCTGCTGTGGGGTTTCTTCCTGTTGGGGACACCCTGTCTTTGCTTTGGGGACCGCCGTACTGTCTGGGGTGGTGAGTAGAACCCATAGGCACAGACACCTGCCCGTGGCTTCGTCTTTCTGGCCTTTGGGAGCCTGGGCGTCTGCCTAAACTGGATAATTTTCCCGAGACCTTATCGGGGTGGGGGTGTTGGCTGAGTGCTCTGGGAGCAGACCAGCTGTTTCCCTCCTTGTGGGTTTGCACCTGACAGTGAAACTCAGTCTCTGGTGCCCTGGTGCCCTGGGGCCCACAGTTCTAGCTGAGTCAGTGAATCAGGCGTGCAGGTAGGGCTCTGTGCAGGCACCTGGGTCCCCAGCTCTGGCTCCAGGCTGGCTCCTGGGGCACCTGCGGAACCCGAGTCTTTTGCAGGGAATGTCTGGGTGACCTAAGGTCGGTCCCAATCATTTCCTGCTCCGTGGGGTTCTCTCTCAACTGGAAAATCCAGTCTGTGATGTTGTGGGTCCACAGTTCAGTCTGGGACAGTACCTGATCATGCTGGCGTGTGGCTCTTGGCTGGCGATCAAGCACCTGGCAGAACCGGGATCTCTTCCATGGTTTAGCCGGGTGAGTTAAAGCTGATTGAATCCCCCACCCTGGGGTATCCTCTCACCTGGGAAACACAATCACTTGTGTTTTATGGCTGCAAGAGTTCTGATTGCTGGTCACCGTGCCAATCCTGCTGTGCTGCTGATCAGAATAAGAGTCCTCCTTGCGCCGCCTTCTTGCCCGTCTATCACTTTTTAATCTGATGATTTGCAGTTATTGTAAATTGACCCTAAGTTTTTGGTTGATACCTTTGTTTATTCCACAGATTTCTCAAAGGTGAGTTAAGTGATAGTTATAGGAAAAGTTTGCCACATGATTAAGCTTTTTAAAAAGTAAATATTTTGGCTTTCATATTATAATTTTTTGAGAACTTCTTGTATAAGCCCTACACCTACATTGCTCCTGGCCATCCCTTTCTGCCCCCCTCCCCAATACATCCCCTACCCTGTCTCTCAAGTTCATGAGTTCATGATCTCTTTTCTAATTATTATTGTTACATATGTATACATATGTATATATAGGTACAAACACACACACATACATGTACTGAAGCCATTTAGCTTTGCTCATGTGTACATGTATCTAGGGGGCCATTTGGAATTGCACAACCTATGTGAGAGGAAACTGGTTGTCTCCCTATCAGTGTCCACTCTGACCACCCACCACAGTGGACTCCATGACTGCTCACCACATTGACCACTCTGACTGCCCACCACAGTAAACACTAGGACTGTCAACCACAGTGGACACTATGACTGACCACCACTGGCCACCATGACTGCTAATCACAGTGCAGACTACACCTGGCTGCTTAGGTGAGCACTGTGCCTGAGGAGAAGGCCAGCAGAAAACAAAATCAATGACATCTTTAGAGGTTCCTTGTTTCATGTGTTAGGACTTTTTAAAAATGTGTAAAAAAGATTTTATTTTATTTATTGATATATTTATCTATACTTTATACCTTTCTCTCTTTCTATCCTACAAGCCTTTGCACTTACATTATGGTTTCCTGTTTTTATGGTTTTCTTGAGTATGTAAACTAGTGGGTCTCTGAATCTATATATGTTTCTTTTTTTCTTTTCCTTAGGCTCTTTTCCATCTGTTTGTTTTGTTGTGTTCCAATGTGTTATTTTTTGCTTTATTTTATTATATTATACATATTTATTTTATTATTATTCCTTAGAAGCCTATTTATTTTTCTAATGAGAGAAAGAAAGAGGCAGATCCAATGGAAGGGGAGGAGGAACTGGGAGGATTAGAAGAAAAAGAAACCATAATCAAAATATATTATATAAAAAATTGTATTTTAAATAAAAGGGAGAAAATGCCTATCAAAATGAAGAATTTGATACTCAAACAATGACCTATAAAATAAGAAGGCAGACAAAAAATTTCCGGTTACATGAGCAGAGAAGACTAAAGGAACAGAATGAATTTGTTTGGCGATTACTTTGCTGAAATGGTTATTCAAGGTGTTATGTGATTTGCCATAGCTTTCTTACTTAATTTGTTTTTATTAATCTTTTCTTGCTTTTATATGTTTTAACTGTGTTTTGTTTTTGCTATTATACTCTTTCATCATAATGTATTGAGAAAAAAATTTACTTTGTGCTATGTTTGGAATTTAATGTCCATATTAAGTCTACAACCATTCTTCATCCATTGCAAAAATTATAGCCATCATTATTTTGGTATATTTCTTCAATAGCTCCCATATGAAACTCCAATATAGGTGTATTTAATCTTCCATGCTCCTAATTGCAGAATTTTACTTTTTTTTGCCTTAGTTCCATGTAAGAAATTTTTCTTTCTGTTTACTGCCTGTATCATTTTATTAAGGATGAATCACAAACGACTTTTAAAACTCAGTAGGACCAAAAGATAGTATTAGTGCTCATGAGTTCAGGCAGCAGCAAGCTGGTTCTTGTGGTCCTGGGCCAACTCAGCATTGTGAGAATTCCTTCCTTGGGAATAAATAAAAAATGACCTTCTTTTCACAGGTTCCAATGACAAACCAAAGTATGATTCCCCTAAAATTTAACCTTTGGACCATTTATTGGACTTACTCACAGATGTCAGTTACAGGAGCAAAGGCAACCTCCAAGGCAGCTGCACTAAAATTGATGAAATTTCCTTTATAACTTCATAGATGTAACCCTTCTGTTACCTACAGTTTTTCCCATTTCTTTCAGATCCTTTATTTCTTTAAGCATTTCATTCATTTCCTCTTTAAAAGCCTCTACCATCTTCATAAGATTGGATTTAAGGTCATTTTCTTGTGCTTCTGCTGTGGTAGGATATCCCGGGCTTGTGGTAGCAAGGTAGCTAGCTGGGCTGTGGTGGCGCCATATTGCCCTGGCTCTTGTTGACTGTATTTTTTGTTTTGTTTTGTTTTGTTTGTTTTATAATTTTTATTTTTATATATTAATCACAGGTTATTTGCTTTGTATCCCAGCTATAGCCCCCTTTCTAATTCCCTCCCAATCCTAACCTTCCTCCCTCATCTCCTCCCTGTCCCTTTCCAAGTCCACTGATAAGGAAGGTCCTCTTCCCCTTCCATCTAACCTTAGCTTATCAGGTATCTTCAGGACTGGCTACAGTGTCCTCCTCTGTGGCCTAGCAAGGGTGCTCCTCCCTCGGGGTGGGGAGAGGTCAACGATACAGATATTGAGTTCATGTCAGAAATAGTCCTTGTTCTCCTTACTAGGGAACACACTTGGATACTGAGCTGCCATGGGCTACATCCGAGCAGGGGCTCAGGCTATATCCATGCATAGTCTTTGGTTGGAGAATCAGTCTTAGAAGAGACTCCTGTGCCCTAATATATTTGGTCCTTCTGGCACTCCTGTCCTCTCCAGGTCTTACTAACTCCCCCTTCTTTCATATGATTGCCTGCACTCTGCCCAAGGTTTGGTTATGAGTCTTAATATCTGCTTTGATAAACTCTAGGTAGAGTCTTTCAGAGGCCCTCTGTGGTAGGCTCTTACATTGTTACTTGTTTTCTCCTTCTTCCAATGTCCATCCCATTTGTCTTTCTAAGTGAGGATTGATCATCTTACCCTGGGTCCTCTTTCTTGTTTATCTTCTTTAGCTGTACAGATTTTAGTATGTTTATCCTATCTTATAAGTCTAGTACCCACTTATAAGTGAGTATATTCCATGTGTGTCTTTCTGCTCCTGGGATACCTCACTCAGGATGATCTTTTCTAGATCCCACCATTTGCCTGCAAATTTCATGATTTTCTTTTTAATTGATTAGTAGTATTCCATTGTGTAAAAGTACCACAATTTCTGTATGCATTCCTCCGTTGATGGACAGCTGGGTTGTTTCCAGGTTCTAGCTATTACAAATAAAGCTGCTTCAAACATAGTTGAGCAAATGTCTTTGTTGTGTACTTGAGCAACTTTTGGATATATGTCTAGGAGTGGTATAGCTGGATCTTGAGGAAGCACTATTTCTACTTGAGAAAGTGCCAGATTGATTTCCAATGTGGTTGCACCAGTTTACATTCCCACCAGCAATGAAGGAGGGTTCCCCTTTCTCCACAACCTCTCCAGCATGTGTTGTCACTTAAGTTTTTGATCTTAGCCATTCTGATGGGTGTAAGGTGAAATCTCAGGGTCATTTTGATTTGCATCTCTCTGATGCCTAAGGACTTTAATCATCTCTTTAAGTGTTTCTCTGCCATTCTATGTTCTTCTACAGAGAATTCTCTGTTTAGCTCTGTACCCCATTTTTTAATTGGATTGTTAGGTTTTTTGCCTTTTAACTTCTTTAGTTCTTTATATATTCTGTCAAATATAGGATTGGTGAAGATCATTTTCCAGTCTGTAGGCTGTCGTTTTGTTCTGATGACAATGTCTTTTGCTTTACAGAAGGTTTTCAGTTTTATGAGGTCCAATTTATTGATTGTTGCTCTTAGAGCCTGTGCTGTTGGTGTTCTGTTCAGGAAGTTGTCTCCTGTGCCAAAGAGCTCCAGCTCTTCTCCACTATTTCTTCTATCCAATTTAGAGTATCTGGTTTTATGTTGAGGTCTTTGATCTACTTGGACTTTAGTTTTGTGCATGGTGATAAATATGGATATATTTTCATTTTTCTGCATGTAGACATCCAGTTGGACCAGCACCATTTGTTGAAGATGCTGTCTTTTTTCCATTGAATAGTTTTGGCTTCTTTGTTGAAAATCAAGTATTCATAGGTGTTTGGGTTCATTTCTGGGTCCTCTGGTTGCATTGATCCACCTTTCTGCTTCTATGCCAGTACCATGCAGTTTTTATAACTGTTGATCTGTAGTACAGCTTGAGATCAGGGATGGAGATACCTCTAGATGATCTGTTTTACAGTATCGTTTTGGAAATTCTGAGTTTTCTGTTTCTCCATAGGAAGTTGGGAATTTTTCTTTCAAGGTCTGTAAAGAATTGTGTTGTTAATTTGATGGGAATTGCATTGAATCTGTAGATTGCTTTTGGCAGAATGGCCATTTCCACTATGTTAATCCTACCAATCCATGAGCACGGGAAATCTTTCCATCTTCTGATATCTTCTTCAATTTCTTTCTTCAGAGGCTTGAAGTTTTTTCAAAGTTTTTTCACCTTCTTGGTTAAAGTCACTCCAACGTAATTTATGTTATTAGTGGCTATTGTGAAGGGTGTTGTTTCCCTGATTTATTTCTCAGCCCTTTTGTCTTTGGTACACAGGAGGGCTTCTTATTTTTTTGAGTTAATTTTGTATTCAGCCACTTTGCTGAAGATGTTTATCAGCTGAAGGAGTTTTCTGGTTGAATTTTTGGGGTCACTCAGGCATACTATCATATCATCTGCAAACAGTGATACTTTGACTTCTTCCTTTCCTATTTGTATCCCCTTGATCTCCTTCAATTGTCTTATTGCTTTAGCTAGTACTTCAAGTACTATGTTGAAGAGATATGGAGAGAGTGGGCAGCCTTGGCCTGTCCCTGATTTCAGTGGGATTGCTTTAAGTTTCTCTCCATTTAGCTTTACGTTGGCTATAGGTTTGCTGTGTATTGTCTTTAGTATGTTTAGGTATGTGTCTTTTATCCCTGATGTGTCCAAGACTTTAAACATGAATGGGTGTTGGAATTTGTAAAATGATTTTTCGGCATCTAAGGAGATGATCAAGTATTCCATGAGTACGTCAGTGGCCTACAGGCTACTGGTCTTTTCTCTAACTGAGCTCCAGGAGTTATTTGCCTAAACTCCACTGGTAGATCTGCGGAGCAGGGCTTCAATGTCCCAAGAAACCCTCTGTTTCCCACAGTGGATGTGTGGGTGGGAGGGATCTGAAGTCTGGCTGCTAGCTTAGAAGCACCCTGGCTCTGGGGCTCTGTAAGCATGTGAGGGCACACTCATTCTCTAGCAGGTCCAATCGTAAAGCACAGGTGTTCCTCCTGTTCTCTACTGGCTGGTTTGAGCCTGCTGAGTCAAATGTGGCAGGTTGAGCTCAGTCAGCTCAGTGGTGCTGCAGCCGTTGAACTAGGGAGTCCAGTTGAGGCTGTAGAACTGGAGTGTCCAGGTGCCTGCTGGGAAGTCCTGGGGAGCCACAAATGTGGTCCACAGACCTAGGTGGCCCGGTGCCTGGTGTACCTGGGTGGTTTTGCAGGTATGCTGGACTTTGGTGGCTGTACAGCTGGCTATCTGCCACTGAGGGGTTGGGTGACACGCACAGTCACCGGCTGGGAGGCCCTGCAGAGTCGGTATGGTCACTTGTCAATGTGAGACCCGGGAAGGATTGTACCGTGGATCTGGGACTTGGTGGATGGGTACTCGGCAGGCAGGTACAGCTGGCAACCCTGGCTGAGGAGCTAGGAGCCCTGTCTCTGCTGTCCCTGTCCCCAGGCAGTGAGTTCTGTGCTCAGTGTCACTGGCTGTGTGTCAGTTCCCCTGAGGAGGAGGGAAGCCTGAACTAGGGAAGTACTGCTCTCCATTCCCAGAGAAGTCAGCGCCTGATCTGAAGCTGAATGTTCTCCTCTCCTGTGATGCCCCCTCTCTCTTAGGAAGCCAAAACATCGATTTTCTGGCTTCAGTTGCCCCTCCACTCACCAATATCAGAGTTTCAAATCCTCTGCCTCTCAGAGAAGGTGTGCACTGGTCGCTGCCATCTTGGATAACCCCCTTTGTTACCTTCTTTGATGGATAGAGTTCACTATCTTCTGAGACCTCAGCGCCACATGCAGTTAGGGCAGAAATGCATATAAATGGCTGAGAGAAATGTCTAGACTTTTAAGTGAGTGTCCAGGGATTTCTCCTTCTCTTGAGATCAGCCGTCAGCAGGTCTTTTGCAACCAGGCCCAGTCTATTTGATGAAGATGATTGTCACTCTGTTTTAAGGATGGTGTTCTGTAACACTCACTATGTGCTGTTGACGGCTGTGGGTTGGCTATGTGGCTTAGCTGATTTTGATGGTTTCAGCCAAACCATTTGACAAAGTCTTAGCTCTTTGTTGTGATCTCCTATCTCCTTGATGTTAGATTATATGTTTCCTTCTAAAAAGCAGTCGTGTTATGATAGAGCATGGCTTATTAAGGCCCAGGTTCCAATTGAGATAACATTAGGTTCGTGACCCATGCACATTTTATATGTGTGAACCACCCTCACAAAAATACGTACATAGCTATATTTTCCAATTGTATTGTTATGAAAATAAATACAAAGTGGATTTATTATTATGTTCTCAGATTTATTCTGCTTGAAAATTAAAACGAAGTCATTTTTTGAGGGGCAACATGAATACATATAACTTCAGTCATTAATATTTGGCAAAGGTGCCAAAATTCTATCCTGGAGAAATGAAAAGTGTCTTCCACAAATGGTATTAGAAAACTGATATCCACATGCAAAAGAATGAAATTAGTTTTGTATCTATCACATTACACAAAAACAAACTCCAAATGATCAGAGATCTAAATATTAAACCTGAACTATTGAAGCTACAGAAATAAAGAAAGTAAAAAGAGACTATTGCTTTGGTAAAGGTTGGGATTGGGAAGCAAAAGAAGGGGGAAACACAGGGTAGAAGTGATCTGATGAACAAAATTGTAAAATTGGAAGGAAAGTCTTTAATTAAGGTTGAGGAAGAGATTAATTCCAAAGAGGGAGAGGGGAGGTTAAATAACAATGGGACTGTGTAAGAAGTTATAAGCATGGTATAAACTCACTTATAAGTAGGTATTAGTCATATAATATAGGATAAACATATTCAAATCTGTACACCTAAAGAAGCTAAGCAAGAAGAAGGACCCTAGGGAAGTTGCTCAATCCTCATTCAGAATGCAAATAGGATGGACAGCAGGGGAGAAAACAGGGAACAGAACAAGACAAGTACCTACCACAGAGGGCCTCTGAAAGACTTTACCCATCAGGGTATCAAACCAGAGGGTGAGACACATAGGCAAACTTTGGGCAGAGTGCAGGGAATCTTATGAAAGACAGGGGAGACAGAAAGACCTGGAGGGACAGGAATTCCATAAGGAGACCAATAGAACCAAAAAAATATGGGCCCAGGGAATCTATGCAAAGACTGATACTCCAACCACGGACCATACATGGATATAACCTAGAACCCCTGCACAAATGTAGTTCAGAGCAGCTCAGCTTCCAAGTGGGTTCCCTAGTAATGGGAATAGTGACTGTATCTGACATGAACTTGGTGGCTGGCTCTTTGATCACCTCCTCCTAAGGGAGGAGCAGCCTAACCAGGCCACAGAGGAAGACAATTCAGCCAATCCTGATGAGACCTTATAGGTTAGGGTCAGTGGGAAGGGGAGGAGGACCTCCCCTATCAGTGGACTGGAGAAGGAGTATGGGAGGAGAAGAGTCAGTGATGGTGGGATTGGGAGGGTCAAGGGAGGGGGCTATAGCTGAGATACAAAGTAAATAAATTGTAATAATAAAAAGTAAATAAAATGTCATAAGCAATCATACTACCAAATTTCTACCTAAAAACCCTCTAATCACATAAGTCTGTGTCTAAATTTATATTAACGTTTAAATGAAAAATTTTCATCTGGGTTGACAATACTCCAAAAACCAGAGACAATCAAACAAAAATCCCAGTAAATGTCATGAAAAGTCCTCTCTCGAGTTATTGGTGAGGGTTGTCCACAAAAACTCCCCAAACTTTATAGGTCAGTGCTATTGACCTTGGTTGCATACCAGAGGTGGAAGGTGAGTCTGTGTTGGTGAAGACACCATGAACTTCAGATACAAAGTCTAGATACCCCTGAACCAGAACCCATCTGAATGTTCTCCTCCCTGAGGATTAGCTTCCATGGAACCACAAGGCACCATTCAGGCTTCCAAAGGAGGGAAGAAACCCATAATGCCAGAAGTTACAAACCATAAATTTACACACAAAAAAAGTGTCTAATCATGAGTGGAAAACAAACAAAAAGAATAGATGTGCTGGTAGGAACAGGTGAGATCCCAGGAGAATTCAACTATAGGAAAAAAAAAAAAAAAAGACAAAACAAAACAAAAACCTATAGGCAACTAAGGAATACTGAGAGCAGAAGAGCACATTATTGGTTATCCAATACCATAGGTCATCCCTGAAAACATACATTTAAGCAACATTATACAGGCATAACAGCTTATACTTAGGAATGTATATATGTGTATATTCATAAAAAATGCATGAGTTTGAAAGGAAGCAAGGAGAGATGTAAGGTAGGGCTTGGAGGGAAGAAAAAAAAGGGTAAGGTTTGGGAAATAATGTAATTGCAGTATAATCTCAAAAACTCAAAGACATAATTAAAAGAAAAAAAAATCCTTTTTATGTTTCCAGATTTACTACAGCCTAAGGCATTCTCGGTCTATTGAGTGTCATATTTAACAGCCCATCATACCGCCATTGCTGACAATGACAATAGTCCCAACCACCAAAAGGTGAAGCTCAAACCAATCTTGGGGATACACAATATCTCCTGGTGAAAAGATCTTCAAAGTCATATCACAGAGGAGAAGCCAAGTTCATTTTATAATTATTTTTTCCATAGTGAGTCTCTTTCTGCATTTCCATTCAACGTAGTTCATCTATTACTTTGATTCTTGCTTTTTTATTCCTACTCAGATTGTTATTTTCTTCCTTCCAAAACATTTAAAACATACTTACTTTGCAGCTTGAATTTAGTAACTGTAATGCCAAATACTCTGGTTTGAAGCAATGTTCATTTGCCTTTGCTTTTGTGAGATGCCTAGGATATTAAACACAGAATCATGTGAGGTTTGTTTTATTGTTTGGCTTTTCTTTTATGAAATTTTTAATGAAATTTTATTTTTTATATTAATTTCAGTTTATTCATTTTGTAGCTCCCTCTCTCATTCCCTCCCCACCCACCATCTCTACTCCTCCAATGCCCTTCTCCAAGTCCACTGATAGGTGAGGTCTTCCTTCCCTTCCATCTGACTCCAGCTTATCAGATCTCATCAGGACTGGCTGCATTGTTTTCCTCTGTGGCCTGGCAAGGTTGCTCCCCTCTCAGGAGCCAGCCACTGAATTCATGTCAGAGACAGACCCTGTTCCCGTTACTAGGGCACCCACTTGGATACTGAGCTGCCATGGGCTACATCTGAGCAAGGGTTCTAGGTTATATCCATGAATGGTCCTTGGTTGGAGTATCAGTCTAAGAAAAAAACCCTGTGCCCAGATTTTTTGGTTCTGTGGCTCTCCTTGTAGAGCTTCTGTCCTCTCCAGGTCTTACTATCTCACCTTTCTTTCCTAATATTCCCTGCACTCTGCCCAAAGTTTGGTTATGAGTGTCAGCATCTGCTTTGATTTCTTGCTATTGACCAATGAATTTAGAAAGCAAACTATCAGGTAACAGCTGGTCCTCAGGGAAAACATTTCTCTCATCTAAAGCCTAGGCTGGCACAGCTGGTTCTTTCCCATCTTAAGGTTATAGCCTATAGCTTTCCTCCTCCCCACGCAGCTTTCTAAATGGTCTTTAGAAAATAAGAACCAAACTCATTTATTGACAAATGCCCTGGGGAAATTATCTCTTTAGAGCCTCTTGCCACTCCTTTTTTAAATTTAATTTTTATTTTTAGGAAATTCATTTTTCTTCCATGGAGTACACTTAGTTTCCTGTGTGATACTGGCTTTGAACTATTTTTAAAATGATCATTATATGTATGATTTTTAGGTATTATTTCACTAGCTCAGCTTTAAACTTCTAGTCTACCACAATACTGCAAATGGAGGTCAGACTGGTCTGCTTTAGGATGCACAGATGAAAAGGAAAATGAATTCTATAGCAGCAATGCAGACTTGAAGAGTTGGGTAGATACTGGAGACCCAGGTGAGCTGCTGCCAGGGACTCAGGAGAACACTCTCCTTAGCTTCCCTGAAGACTTTGATAACTCTATTCGACTCTGCTTTGATCTGTCCGTTTACATTGGGTTAGTTCATGCTCCTGTATCTTCCTGACTACCCTTTTCTTCCCCATGCCTGTCTGCATTGCTGGTCCTGTTTTACCACTGTGTGTTTTATTTTAGAAACAACATAATATAATCCACTGTAACTTATTTGGCATTCATCATATATTCAAGTGGATTTTTAAAAACTTTATCTTAATAACAAGTGAAAGATAAAAGTGAGAAAGAAAAATTTATGTTAACCTGCTTGGGGTTGAAAGTGGATTAGTATGTATCTAGAGAAAAATGTGGAGATTTAAGTACTTTTATGAGGCTTAAGTACTTTTACAGATAACTTCAAGCTTTTCATTCATATTATTTTCATCTTCATTTTATTATTTATACCATGAAATATTTGGTGGGGTTTGAAAGGCTAAATGCCATATTGTATCATAAATAAATATTTTGATAGATTCTGGTATGACAAGTAGTAGGTAGTATTAAAATTTACCAGCCCTCATTTCAATTCAATAGAGAGGTTCAGATAGAGAAAAAAAATATTATAACTCAGCAAAATGTGTTCACATACTTTCAAAGTAATTTCTTTACAGTGAAGGGAATGTAAATAGCAAGTGGGCAGTTATTAGACAGGTATATACTAGAAGAACAGGCATTAGCACAGGTAGCCACCACATTTCTCTAGCTGAGATGTTTTGGTAACTTTCACCAAATGGGAAATTAGAAGTGGAGCCATTATGAGCAAAAAGTTTTCTTTGCACTGACACTTTAGATAAAGGCATGATAGGTACATAAACATTTTCTGGAATAGTATGTTATACCTGGTGTTATCAAGAAAACAAAAGTCTTGACAGTGTAATAGCACCTATACTCCAAATCTGCACACGGAGTTGCCAGGTAAGAAAATACATGGCGAAAAGGGATCTCTTGTGCAGGATATTTACTCAGGAGGACAACCGCCTGTTCACATGCTAGGTGAAGGGAGTTCATATTGTATTAAGCATAGAAGACTAGCACTCTGGAGAGAACAGAATGAGTCTGCAGGTCTGTGTACACATGATTAAAATGATCTCATTTTTCAGTTTTCAGGAAAGTGTCTTCAAATAGGTGCCGTCAAGCCCTGGCATCCAGGTCACTCAAAGTTCAGAGAAACTTCAATTGTTTAGAGCTAGCTGTGATGAAATACAGCAGTCACTTTAATATCTCCTAGGCAAGTGCTGTTGGAAGTGGAAAATTTTTATGCACATTGGCTTGTGGGAAGATGCTGTATTTAGAGTGATGTAAACCACGGACCTCGCTTCTGTCTTCCAAATCAAAATAGGATCTGTGGACAATAGAACATGTGTTAGCTGGGTATTTACGGAAAGCACAAATTCTTAAGATCTTATCCCTCTCCTCTTGAGCCACAGTCTACATTTTATGGGCTCCTGGCTTTTTCTAATGCTTACGCTAAATAAAGAAAATAATAACTTCACAACAAGGTTTTACGACAGTGGTTCTCCAACTTTTGTGTGTGGCCGAACGTGCTGGATGGTCAGAATCACAGACACACTGGAGTCTACAAGGGCTGGGAACTTTGCGTATCTTACCACATTCTCCCAGGAGACTTTGATACCCATCAAAGCTGGAAAACCACTTCTGTCCTTATCCAATTTGTGATCCATAAAACTCAAAATCTGTTAGGGGTGGATTCTCAAGATAAAATTCTAGTTATATGACTGACTAAAATAGACACATATTTTTAACTGGACTTTGTCCCATTTTAATTAGAATCAGTGGAGTTTGTAGTAGCTAGAGTTTCTATAATCTGAAAATACATCGAGAATAAGTAAAATTATTTCTATAAAGAACAATTAGAGGCAATTAAGGAATGCTGAGAGCAGTTGAAATAATCAATCCTCCCAGTTGGTTATTCAATGCCAAGTTGTCATCCCTGAGATTATATATATTTGCAACATTATATGGACTGAGCAAGTTGTGTTTAGATATTTCAGATATATATGTATATATATATATGTATATATATATATATACACACACGTATGTTTTATACACATGCACATATACATATATAAAACAATTAAAAGTGGACATGAATTTGAGAAGCATCAGTGGTATATGTGGGAGAGATTAGAAAAGGGAAGAGATAGAACAAAGAACTAATATAATTGTTTTATAATTTTAAAAATTAAAAAATATTAAAAAATAATTATAAAATAAAAAGAATGTTGTAATTGTAAGCACATTTCAATGATAATAACCTGTACCCAGAAACAGAAAACATTCAATTCCTTAACATATCACCTCCCCCTAAGTGGGGTACAGCCTTACCAGGTCACAGAGGAAGATAATACAGCCAGTCCTGATGAGACCTGATAGGCTAAGATCAGAGGGAAGGGGAGGAGGTCCTCCCCTATCTGAACTGGGGGAGGGGAAAGGGTGGTGAAAAGGGAGGGAGGGTGAGACTGGTAGGGGACAAGGGAGGGGGCTACAGTTGGGATAGAAAGTGAATAAACTGTAATTAAAAGAATAAAATTTAAAATAATAGCATAACTAGCTAGTTTAACTACGCAGTAGAAGAGAGCTGGCTGAATCTCAACGTGTGTTTAGAAACACTCTGTGTGTTTTGAATCCAGTCATCACCTGCCTTTGGCAGATGCACTACTTCCTCTGCTAGTGAATAAAAAACTGTTTTTATTTTTTTGTTGTTTGTTTGTTTTGTTTTGTTTTTTTTGTTCCCAGGGTTTCTTTTAGGAAAAGTAAATTTTAGTATTCCATGCTTAAAATCCATTTTAAAAACAATAAAAAGGTAAATCTCCTCATCACTTCTAGGAGAATAGGGCCATACACCTCTAATAAGACCAAATACCACCAAACAGAAAATTATTTGTCTAATTTTTTACTGGATACAAAACTTAATATTTATTAGCCATTTAATTATGACTTCAGAAAAAAAAATTTGACAGTGAAAGAATAATATTTGTTAATAATTAGGGAAATGAGCAAGGCACAAAATTTCTTAATAAAGCCATCCCTTCTACTTCCTGCATGGTAAACATTGGTGAAGGAAATATGCCTTACTAAGATAAGAGGGAGAGACACATTTGGATTTTCTCCCCAAATGATTCAACATAATACTGGCAATGGCTTTAAGAAATGTATTTATTTGTAGCTCATTGTTTCAATGGCTTCATCACTTTGCTTTTTAAAGCCTTGTACAATGGGTCACTTGGCAATCCAGACCTCCAATTTTACCAATGAAGAAAAAAATGAAACCACAAAGTCAGATAACTATACTATTTGCAGATGTAAGAAATGAGCTAATTTTCTTGTATTTTAATGCAAAGATCCTTGCAACAAGCCCTTCAGCCATGTGCTTTGTACTTGAACAACTCATTTATGAGAAAGAAGACAGTATATTGTGAAGAACAGGCTTTAAACGTACGCAGACTTTGAGATCAAAGCCTTTATTCTAAGGAAATATTCAGTAATGGAAAAATGATATATGTATAACAATATGTGTTGTAATGCTGAGAAACATGAAAAATAGTTTTTATCTTCAGCTTCTGACTTCAATTTATGAAAGATAGATCAGATTTAACTGGTAAGAAATGCAGAAGGAAACTGAGATAACTGACCACTTGGGACCTTGTTCAAAATTTTAGTAAGTTAAAATTTTATTATTAAAGGTTTGGGTCAGTGTACTCTTGATGGAGGACTTGATGGGAAGTTATTTCTCAGGAAAATAAACAGCTTGGGGGTATCATGGACAGATCAGTTCTGCTTTTGAAGTGCAAAGCTGTGAAAATACAGAAATCTTGTTTGTTTGTTTGTTTATCTAGGATATAGACAGTCTTTTCAAGAAAATCTGCCTAAACCTTAGGATAAGAGGTTTCTTTAAGAATTTAGTTTAAGTACATGTTTGTAAAATACTGGAGCCAAACTAAATGTTCAAATATGCTGCCTTAGATTGTTGGGCAACCATTCAGTACTATAATATTAGCTGGGCATCAGTGTGCATACGTTTAGTTCCCGTACGTGGCAGGTAGAAGAAGGCAAATCTCTGAGTTCAAGGTCAGCCTGGTCTATAGAGTGAGTTCTATGACAGCCAGGGCTACACAGAGAAACCCTGTTTTGAAAACATAATAATAATAATAATCTATTAACATTTTTGTAGAATGTTTAAAACACAGAAAGAGTATCATAATAAACTATTGAATCCTAAAGGAATGACATGTTCAGCAAAACCTAAAAGTTGTACCAGCATATCTATATACAGGAGGATAAAAGTTACATGTGTACACAAGCAAGCATACAACAAAAGCTGCACAGTGAGTGTCAGGGGGTGGTGGGGTCAGATGTCTGACATTGTTTATGTGGGAGATGGGATGGCTTATTTTTCTATCACACTGTAGCAAGTAAAATAAAAACTTAACAGCTGAAGACCACAGCTTAAGATCTCTTCAGAGATCTGCCACGGCCAGCTTGCCCTTGAGATTCTGCTCTCCTAAGGCTGAAATCAGCTGCTGGGAACCTGTGGTTCCTGTCAGCTCTGGAGGATAATCTACCGCTTAGATTATGAGCATCACTGGAAGTTCAGTTTCTTGTGGCAGTAATGCCGAGGTCGCTTCCTCCCTAGCTTCAGCCTGGATCAAGACTCAGCGTCTAGAGTCTGAGAGCATTTCCTAGCTAATGTTCCTGTCACTTCTAACTCTGTCTAGCATAGCTCTCAGTAATGTTCATTGTAGCACTGCCAAATTTACTTTTGTTCCATTGCTGTCTGTTTTGCAAAAAAAAAAAAAAAAACTTGTATTAATCATCATAAGACAAGCAATACGAGTTATTCTCAAGCAAGAAAATTTAATTCTATCCATGCGATTATTTCTGCCTGTAAGTACATATTCTCAGCTCTTAAAACAGCATTTTTTTCTGATGTACTTTTTATCTGCGTATAACTTTTTATTCTTGTTGAATTCTAGTGTTTAGTTCATATATATTCCAGACATGTATAGAATCTACTTCTGATATTTTACCACCACAACATGCATGTGTTAAGATTAATGAGAGAGCTTCTTGTCAATTCCTTAATCTTGATAATAAGAGCTTTGATTTAGTAATCTCTTGTTTTTAATTCATAGTATGATTGATGACCTTTTTAAAAATTTATTTATTTCTTTTATTATAGTTTATTCACATTGTATCCCAGCTGTAGCCTCCTCCCTTTTCCCCTCCCAATCCCACCCTCCCTCCCTCATCTCTTCCCATGGTTCTCCCCAAGTCCTCTCATAGGGGAGGTCCTCCTTCCCTTCCCTCTGATCCTACCCTATCAAGTCTCATCAGGACTAGCTGCATTGTCTTCCTCTGTGACCTTGTAAGGTTGCTCCCCCCTCAGGAAGAGGTGATCAAAGAGCAGGCCACTGAGTTTATGTCAGAGACAGTGTCTGTTCCCATGACTAGGGAACCCACTTGGAGACTGAGCTGCCATGGGCTACATTTGTGCAGGGGTTCTAGGTTATCTGATGCACTTTTAATTAAAATTGATCTTTTAAATGTATAAAATGATACATATTTATGCATGTGTTTATTTCTAATGTTCTTTTAACTACAATAAATGTACACAAAATGTCAGCTTTGTTCTTTACTATATACTCAGTGTCAAAAAAATTCCTGGTATTTAATAGGTAACAAAATTTGATAAATGAATTAATTTTTAGTACATAAATACAAGACCCTAATAAAAGCATTATTATTACTTAGCAATTTTTCATTTGTATTCTTTTTCCAGAAGTAAAGAAAAATATTACTGTACTTTTAATCTGAAGCACATTTTTTCTTTCTTTTCTTTGAAGCGTGAAGAAAAATTTATTAGAATTTAAAAGAAAAACAACACCTGGAGAGAAAAGCTGTAAACCCCAGCAACTCCCCAAGGAAGAAGAATGCAGGAGAAAAAAAATAAAAAATTCAACCTGCACAGACGTCAGCCAAGTGGAGGGTAAACAAACATTTGCTGGAAAAGAGGGCTCTAAGGAAGTCCAAAATCTTAGGCAAGCATGCTTACAGCAGAAGCAGAAAAAAGAAAGGGGAAAGTTGTGTTTTCAGAGCACTCAAAGAAGCTGGCTGATTTATGCCTCAGCATGGCTGTGGTCTGCATAGGGGTAGGGATTCCCAGAAAGCAAAGCACTTGCCTCATTGAAAGGATAATCAAGGCCTATCTCTTCAGCATAGCTTAAGGTGAGCCTGCCTTCACAGGAATTGTTTCACCTTCCTGAGGGCTGATCCCTTCACAGGGTCAGTGACCCAACCAATCAGATTCATCCTTAAATTAATAACTGCCACAGAAGTTTATTTCCACCTAGAGGTAGATTCCATTCTTTGCTATAATACCTCTCCTCCCCTAAAGAGGTAATTTTAATGTCATTTAGGAAGTGAGCTGAAACTTGGGCAATAGCTGTAATCTGTATTCATCATGAAAGTCTAGATGTCCAGTTCCAAAGCTGTCGACCAGAAGCGAGTTATTTCTGGCCTGGATTTCTAGTTCTAACCCCATGTACTGCTTTTAGGCAAAGGCATTCGTTTAGGGTAAGACTGGAAAGCAGAGATCTCTCTGGTTTTCCTGACTAGGGAACTAAGGCCACGTCTAGAATTGTTGCTTCTAGGGACCCACTCCTGAGCTTCTAGTCTGGTCGGCTTTCCTGATTTTAGCCTGCCTGTGCCTCTTCCAACTTCCAGGCCTTACTCAGGGTGCTCATCTTGTGCCCATATCCAGTCTGGCCTATATCCAGTCTGGCCTATCCCAAGACCCACATCTGACACAGATCCAGCTTTGAGAGTCCCTGAATCCTTGCTTGTCTGCCCCATCCTGAACCCCCAGGCTTTGCTTCAGTCATATATCCTGTACGCCATTCTGACTCAGGGCAGCCTAAAGTCTCATATCAGATACACAATAGATGAAAGAAATCCATATGTCAAGGTGTCATTACAAAACCACAAACAATGTGAAAAGCCAAGAGAGTGTGTGACCCTTCCCCCATTCACCAGTTCTATAGAAATGGTCTTCAGAGCAAATGACCTGGTGGAATCTAAGAAACAACTCAAAAGAACAACAATAAACATAGCCAAAAATTTAAGGAATTTAAAGAAGACACAAAGAAACAGCTCAATGAATTTAAAAAGAATATCAGGAAATGCCTAAATGATGTCCTCAAACATAAAAATACTACAGAATGAAATGATGAAGACAGTTCAGCATTTCAGATTTGAGTTCAATTAAAAGATGTAAATATTGAAGAGAATTCAGGCTCCAGTGAAGATGGAATCTAAAACTTAAAGCCTCTATTAAAAGAGAAATCTTTAAAATTAGAGTGGATCTAGTACAAAATAGAGTATCAGAACTTGATGATGAAATAGAACAATTAGACTACACAAGCAAGAAACATGAAAAATCAAACAAAACAAAACCCAAAAGCCCAATCACACGAACAAGCAAATGAAACATAGAAAAGGAACATTTGAGAACTGTGGGGCACTCAGTCTTCCAATTATAGTCATGGATCAAAGAGAAGAATCCTAGGTGAATGGCATAAATCAGACCTTCAATCAGATCAGAGAAGAGAACATTTCAAAACTGAGGAAAGATACAGATACAAGACAAGAAACAGATACAAGAAGCACACAGAACACCAAATAGACATGGACAGAAAAAAATTTGTCTTACCGTGTCCTAGTTAATATACTAACTGCACAGGCAAAGAAAGAGAATCAAAAGTTGAAAATCAAATCAAAACAAACCCACAGATTGAATATAAAGGAAAGCCCATAATAGCCAGTTTATCAATGGAAAACATTAAATATCAGAAGATCATAGAACAATGTACTTCAGTTCCTAATAGACCATATTTGCCAACCTAAACCTCTGTATCCAGCAAAACTACTTGTCTCAGGTTAAGTAGGGAGGAAATCTTTCCATGATCCAAACGGCCTAAAAGAATTCCTGTCCACCCAACCAACTCAAACAAATGAAGGGACAATTGCTGAAAACAAAGTATGGGTGAGAACATGAAAAACAAACAACAATAATGCAGTCAATGAAATGACTATACTCAATAAACACCTTTCAAAAATAACTTTAAATATTTATAGTCTCTGGCCAAGTGGTGGTGACACACCTCCTTAATCCGCACTCAGGAGGCAGAGGCAGACAGATCACTGAGTTGGAGGCCAGCCTCATCCACAGCCATGGCTACACAGAGAAACCCTGTCTTAAAAATAACTAACTAACTAACTAACTAACTAACTAACTAACTAACTAACTAAATAAATAAATAAATAAATAAATAAATAAATAAATAAATAAATAAATGATGGTCTTTCCTCCACAACCAAAAGACACATTAGCTGAATGATTAAGAAACAATTCATCTTTCTGTTTTCTCTAGGAAACACATCTTAGCTTTAAAGAGAGGTATCACCATAAGATAAAAAGATGGACAAAGATATTCCAATCAAATGGGACCACTAGCTAACCGGACATTACTATATCAATATTCAACAAAACAGAATTCAAACTAAAACTAGTCAAAGGAGACAGGGGAGGGCATTTTCATTTTCACTCAGCAACAATTAACCACGATGACATTACAACTGTAAATCTATACTCACCAAGTTCTGGTTTGGTGTAGATTAATAAAAAGCTTACTGCTGGAATTAAAGATTCAGGCTAACACCAATCTAGTAATAATAGATGATTTCAATATTCCATTTCCTCCAATATAGGTCCATTTGGAAAAAAAAAAAAAAAGATCAGCGATTCCTCAGAATTAAATGCCATCTTACATCAAGTGGACCTGGCAGTTATCTACAAACTATTCAACCTGAACACAGCATTCCATAGAAGCTTCTCTAAAATAAACCACAGTTTTAAACAAATTTTTAAAAATGAAATAACCTCCTGCAGCCAATCTGACTGCAATGCAATAAAACTTAAAGCTAACAGTGAATGGATTTTTAGTAAATGCACAAAACGATGGAGATCAAACAACACATTACTGACTGATCAGTCAGTCAAGGAGAAATCAAGAAAGAAATAAAAATTTCCTGGAACTAAGTGAAAATAAAAGCACGACACAACAAAACCTCTGGGACAAATTAAAAACAGTCATAGAGGGAAATTTATGGCTTTAAGCTCCAACATTAAGAACACAGATAAATGACTTAATGGTACATCTCAAGAATTTGGAAAACAAGAACAAGCCAAGATCCAGTAGATACCAAGAGGTAATAAAAAAATGGAGCCAAAATTAATGAAGTAGAAACAAAGAAAATAATACAAAGAATAAAAAAATTCTAAGACTGGTTCTTTAAGAAGATGAACAAGATAGATCCTTGGCTCAACTTAGCAAAGCAAAAGATGATGTGAACTCATGGAATCAGAAATGAGCAGGGAAACTTTAAAACAGACACCAAAGAAATTCAGACTATTATGAGGAAATGCTTATACTTCGTTAAGTTAGAAAATATGAATCAAGTGAATGAATTTCTAGAGTCAGCCATGGCACCAAAGGTTATACAAAAAGAGATAAATACCATAAACAGACCCACACAAAATAAAAGCAAAACAGTTTTTAGTGTTCTGATTTAAAGAAGCCCAGGCCTAGATGAATTCACAGAGGTGTTCTTCCAGACCTTCAAAGACAATCTACAACTAACAATTTTTAAATAATTAGAAAGCAAAACAAAAACAGAAGGATCACCCCCACACTTGTTCTGTGAAGCCAATATTGTTCTAATAACTAAAACTAAATAAACATACAGCACAAAAAGAAAACTATACACTAATATCCCTGGTAAACATACATGCAAAATTGTGAAGTAAGTGAGTTTGAGGCCACCCTGGTCTCCAAAGTTAATCCAGGACAGACAAAAGTACTCAGTGAAACCCTGTCACAATAAATCAAAACAAACAAACAAACAAACAAACAAAAAAACTGTGAAGTAAAATTCTCAAAAGCTGAATGCAGGTACATACCAAAAAGATCATCCACCAAGAACAAACTGGTTTTATCTTGGGAATTCAGGGATAGTTCAATACACAAAACCCAATAAATACAATAGATTACATAAATGGACTCAAGCACCAAAATTGCATAATCAACAAAATAGAGGCAGAAGAAATGACTGATAAAACCCAATGTGTCTTCATGACAAAAGTCCTGAGGGTGGGAGAGGAGGAAAGATACCTCAACACAATAAAGGCTATGTATCTGACAAACCCACAGTCAACATTATCCTAAGTGGAGAAAACTTGAAGCAATTCAATCAAAGTCATGAATGAAACAGGGCTGTCCACTATCCCTACTCCTCTTCAATATAGTGCAGGAAGCACTAGATAGAGCTCTAAGACAAAAGAAGAAAATTATGAGCCTATAGCTAGGAAAAGAAAATACCTATTTGCCAATGCAATAATATTATGCATAGAAGGTATTAAATTCTACCAGAAAATTTCAAGAAATGGTGAAAATTTTAAGAAAGTTGCAGTACCAGTCAGGAAAGGCTTCATTTTGAGATGTTGGCCATAGGAGTGTAACCCAAAGTATATAGGCTATTGCTGTTGGGACATAAGACTTGTTATATAAATTGTTATTAATAAAAAAAGAAAAAAAAAAGAGAAAAAAAAGACTTGTTAAAATTGAGGTAAAACTAACCTGGAGACCTCCTTCCTGAAGACTGAAGACCAGCATTCATAGTACCTGGAAGGTGCTGTGCAAATTCCTAAGGGATGTGGTGAGGAATCCATCATTCTACCCAGCTGTAGTGCTTTTAAACCTGAACAATAACCAGCGTGCAAAGATATCCCCTATGAGGCGGTAGTGGTACTTATGTCTAGGTGGTAACTAATAGCTGAATAATTCAACCTAAAACCTATTTAATAAGAGGGAAATCATGTATAATAGAAGAGAAATCATGTCTGGGACTTCAAATATAGCTACTATTGGCTGGTGAAGCCATTACAACCTAGAAGAGAATGCAGTACTCTCACTTTCTCAAACCAGTGCAATCCCTGACCACATTCTTAATACTCATTCCTTCACTTCTGTAGCTTTCACCCTTTTTTAACAAAGTGTCTCTTTGCAGCAGACAGAGGCCATTTCAGGAAGTCACACCCTCTCAAAATGTAGAGAACAATTAGCTATCTCTGGGGTGCCCAGCACCAATTGCTACATTTACAACACCACTAAGAACCTCACAAAGTAGGGGCTGAAAGAATGTAGGAGCCAGAAAACTAGGACACCTACAAGATTATGTCTTCTATATATGCAAGGGAATTGAACCCATATTTCAACAATATGACAGTCTAAACAAGACATGGACAGTGATAATAGTAGTTGACAGGTCAGTGTGGATGAAGAGATCATCAGCAGGCCTCATCCCTAAATGAAGAGCTATAGGTGATTAATGACTGCTAAAAGAGGGGGAAACAGCCTTTTCTAGGATGAGATCCCTAAATTGTTAGCTAATACCAAGTGCCAGTTCTAAAAATGTGTACATGCGAGGAACACTAAATATAATCAGAAATTTGTATTTATATGTTTACTCATACATACATGTAACAATGATAATTAAAGAAAAAGAGGTCGTGATTTGAGAGAAACCAGTGTGCAGAGGGAAGTTTAGAGGGAGAGAGGAAATAATGTGAATGAAGTACACATATTATAGGAAATTATAAGCATCAATTAAAAAAGCAATCAGTTAGTTAATTGATTTATATTACATATACAACCAAACTGGCAAATGAGCCCAGAACGCAGGAAGAATGAGTGCTAGGGACTGAGTTTTTGGTGACACGCATAAGCCGAGGAAGAACACCAAGTCCTCAGCTGAACTAGAGTGGTGCTTCTGTCAGGCTGGTTAGCAGCAGGGAGTAACCGGAAGAGCTGGAGATCCTACACCATTGTGGATGATTATGGGAATATGTGACTAATGCACACTGAGTGAGCCAAGTCCCTTTTAGGCAGCTGACAATGGCTAACTCCTCTGTGTGTGCCTGTTATTTTACAAGGTTTCACTTAATCTTTAACAGGCCATTAGGGTCAAAGAATGATGAAGCTGTGATAATCTATGACTACATCATGCTGATTCAGAAAACAAACACAAACCCTGAAAATGATAAGAAGGGAAATATTGATGTTAAGAAGGCTTGAAGATTCTCTTGCTCTTAAAGAATAACCCGAGGCTGAACTTTTCCATTTTCAAATTTATGTAGTCCATTAGCAAATTATGAAATACATTTTTGGGTTCCAATCAGATAATTTGTCAAATGGAGAGGAAAAGAACAGAGTTCATTGACTTGGAAGTATAAATATTGATGCTGAACACGGTTAGTTCTTTTCTATGTGTGAGATGTTAAAGGTATGTCTAAGTTCTGACCATGGCTGAAATGTTTCTCATTGCTTTATAAGGTGGGAAGTTTCTAAATGGAAGTTACAGAATACAGAGATTACATGCTTGAAGGGAAAAAATGCTTCTTTAATTTTACTAATATTTAACTAAAATTTAGCAAGATATATAAAAAACCTTCAACAATAACAGTATAAGTCATATCAATACTAATGACTTTTCACCTAAAAAAAAATGTTGGTTTTATCTTATTGTGATGCTGAAGTTATTTTAAATCTATTGTATAGGTCTAAAATTATCTGCATATTTTGGTCCTACTACATTTTTACTAAATGTGAGTAGCCAAAAGCACATGAATTGTTATATCACAATATGAGCATTTTGAAAATTATTTTGATACAGTGGAAGAATTGCTGTAATATTTATCATTATAAATATAAACATTGTATTTTATGCAAATATTCATAACTACCTAGGGACCCCAAGACATAAAAATATAGAAAAAAAAGCATGAAGTAGTATATTAAATGTTCAAGATAGTACCTATGAAGTTCACTTTGTTTTGTCTCTAAAATTTATTTTAGTTCTAAGACATAGTTTTTAAATCGTGGTTGTATATTATTATGAAAATAATGCAAATGAAACAGTCAAATAAACATGTGAGAAATCTCCAAAGTGTAGTACTTGAAGGGGCTAGTAAAAAATATTATACAAAAAGATCATAATTAAGGACGTGTATGCACTTTCAGTAAAGAATGAGATTATTACAAAAAAAATTACCTCTTAATTCTAACTGAATGAAGGTTTAAAAATAAAACACACATCACAAAGGTTAATGGAGATTTCATTATTAGGGAATCATTTTTTTATTTTTTAATATTTATTTATTTATTTATTCTTTATTAATTACACTTTATTCACTTTGTATCCTCCCTGTGGTTCCCTCCCTCTTCCCTTCCCAATCCTTCCCTTCCCCCACCCTCTGCATGCATGCCCCTCCCCAAGTCCACTGATAGGGGAGGACTTCTTTTCCTTCCTTCTGATCCTAGTCAATTAGGTCTCATCAGGAGTGGCTGCATTGTCTTCTGTGGCCTGGTAATGCTGCTTCCCCGTCAGGGGGAGGTAATTAAAGAGCAGGCCAATCAGTTCATGTCAGAAACAGTCCCTTTTCCTATTACAATGGAACCCACTTGGATACTGACCTGCCATGGGCTACATCTGTGCAGGGGTCTTAGGTTATCTCCATGCATGGTCCTTGGTTGGAATAGCAGTCTCAGGAAAGACCACTGTGCTCAGATTTTTTGGTTCTGTTGCTCTTCTTGTGGAGTTCCTGTCCTCTCCAGATCTTACAGTTTCCCACTTCTTTCCTAAGATTCCCTGCACTCTGCCCAAAGGTTGGCCATAAGTCTCAGTATCTACATTGATAGTCTGCAGGAAAGAGCTTTTCAGAGGTTCTCTGTGTCAGGCTCATGACTTGTTCCCTCTTTTCTCCTTCTTCTGATGTCCAGCCTCTTTGCCTTTCTGGATAAAAAATTGAGCATTTTAGCAAGAGTCTTCCCTCTTGATTAGTTTCTTTAGGTGTACAGATTTTAGTAGGCTTATCCTGTATTATATGTCTATATGAGTGAGTATATACCGTGTGCATCTTTCTGCTTCTGGGATAGCTCACTCAGGATGATCTTTTCCAGATTCCACCATTTACCTGCAAATTTCATGATTTCCTTGTTTTTTATTGCTGAATAATATTCTATTGTGTAAATATACAATTTGTGCATCCATTCCTCCACTAAGGGGCATCTGGGCTGTTTCCAGCTTCTGTCTATTACAAATAAGGCTGCTACAAACATGGTTGAGCAAATGTCCTTATTGTGTACTTGAGCCACTTTTGGGTATATGCCTAGGAGTGGTATAGCTGAATCTTGAGGAAGGGCTATTCCTAGTTGTCTGAGAAAGTGCCAGATTGCTTTCCAGAGTGGTTGCACAAGCTTACATTCCCACCAGCATAGGGAATCAATTTTTAAAATAAGATAGAAAAAGTAATATTGATGAAGTAAATGTTGCAGAATTTTGATTATACTAAATTGACAAATCATCTCTATTAAAGTTGTCATAAAGTTATATTATAGCATATAGCACTTAGAAATATATGTAATCATCAATGGGAAATCTAAAAATATATCATCCAACTATTAACAGAAACAGCAGGTTTTTTTTTTTAACATTATCTTCAGGATAGGTAGATATTCCCCACAGCAAATCAACATGGAAATATTGTAGTTGAACCTC
Source organism: Psammomys obesus (assembly GCF_907164565.1). Lineage (NCBI taxonomy): Eukaryota > Metazoa > Chordata > Mammalia > Rodentia > Muridae > Psammomys > Psammomys obesus. The sequence continues at coordinate 9,931,858 of NW_026585987.1, read as the reverse complement.
AGTTAAGACAAAGGTAATAACAGACACATATCAAACAATTTTGAGCACATATTCATAGCTGCTATGTGCTTATGATTACAGCAGCCATGTTATTCCCAGATGACAGTACTTCCTGGCTCTCCAGCTCACCCAGCAACCCTTAAACAATCTCTAATCATTGTCCAGTGAGGCTTCCTAAGACCTTGGGTAGATTATATAGCTGTCTTATTTAGGGATGAGCATTCCATGGTCATTCCCTCTCAGTACTTTGACCAGCTATAAGTCTTTGCAAAGATAAGCTTCTCTGTCACGGTATGAAAGTAGCACTAGTCCATAGTACTAACATAAATATTTATAAGGAGATCTCACAACATGAGAAGAAAAAAGCAACACGATCCTCCAATGGCTCCATGACCATGACGTATCCAATCATAGACTTCTGACCAGGGTTATAGAAGAAGGTATGTATTCCTATGTGGTGAGTAGGCTTCCAAGCTAACCACAATGTAAGGTGTATCTGAAGTACTTGTGCTGCTGTTGCAGCAGTAGGCATATCTGCTTGCTGGCTAAGTATTGTCTGCATGGTCTACAGTAGGATGACAGTATTGATCAGTCTTCTTCCTCATCCTACAAAGAAGCTTCTGGTACCATGAGGGCTGCCCAGCAAGGAGATTAGTTTCCCACTCAGGTCCAATTTGATTTCTGTGTCCTGTCACAGGTGTGGCATCCGCAGAAATATGGTCTTGCCATCTAGTTGTTCTAGGTAATAAAGAGCAAAGTCAGTGGCCTGTGTTTTGTGTTTGGGGACCTATGAGACTTCTCTACACAATAGGATGTATTCAGGACCTGGCACTGGGGTTTTTGTTTAAAGGCCATTTTCATCTTGGAGCAGCATTGTTCTCCTATTGAAGCATATCTCTGTTCTAAGTTCTTAATATTTTCATTTAATTTTTAAGTTTAAATTGTAGTTGATTGTGTGGTAACTTTCCATTTGGATATTTTCATGCATCATAGTTATTGTCAACTGTGAAAACTATAAAGATATTGAATCAGTGAAAGTAGAAACACAACTTACCTAAACCTATGTGATGTGGCAAATCAGTTCTAAGAAAGAGGTCAGAAGTATATCCATCAACATTAAGAAAAAGCAAAAATATAAACTTGATTTTACCTCAAAAGTAACTATAACAAATTAATGAGCAAATACAAGGTCAGCAGTGTGAAAGAAACAACAATTGGTCAAGAAATAAAAGAAATATGTTACTGAAAAATAATTTCAAATTAAAAAGTTTGAGTTTGACTTTTTCTACCTACAAGTGGACATGTCAAGAAAGAAGAGAACAAGGTTCCAATAAATAAAGTCAAAATGTAAGAAAAGATGTTGTAACAATGCCATGGAGATGCAAAGCATCTCCAAAGTCCTCTGTGAAGAACTGTATGACTACAAACTGAATGCAGATGAAGAAGTCATAAATCTGAGCAGATCAGACATCTCAGTCATGTAAATCTCTAAACAAAGCAATCCCAAGTCGAGATGGCTTCAGTGATTGCATGAATCACTGAAAGAACATACAGCCCTTCTCAAAGTATTTCAGACAATTGAAGATGGAGGAATACCTTTAAGTTCCTTCCATGAGACCAATGTCACCTTAGTATCAAGGCCAGTCCTACATACTTTAAGAAAATTAAAGCTACTTTCCTTACTGACTGTAACTACAGAATTCCTAAATACAGCATAAGAAAACCAAATTTGACAGTACAGTGGAAGGATCATATACCATCACTAAGTGTGACTTATCCCTAACATGCTAGGATGGTTCAGCATACAGCAACTGATAAACCTAGTCTTCCATCCTAACAAGGCAAAATTTACAAAAATTACACCATGATCTTAATGTATGGAGAAAGAGCATTTAGAAAAATAAAATAGTTTTATAAGCAAGTACCCCATAAACCAGATATAAAGAAATTTGTCTCAATATAGTGAAAACCACATACAGCAAGCTCTTAACCAGCACTGAGCCAAACATAAAAGCTTTTAGCATCTTATAAAGACCAGGGAAGAGACAGACATGTTTGTTTTCACTACTTCTGCTCAAAGTGGAACTGGAAGTCCCAACAAAGTATTTGGAAAGTGAAAATAAAAGCATACAAGTAATTTCTGTCTGTAATTGTCATTTGTGTTCAGAAAATAGCGAAGAACTTAACAAAATTATTGGACCTCATACAGTCGTCCAGTGCATTTACATAATTCAAGTTAATGTATAAAAATCAATGGCATTTCTGTGTGCTACAACAATACTCTACAACAAACTATGTGAAAAGAATTTAAGAAAATGTCCACTTACAACAGCATTACAAGGATTATAAAGTTTAGAAATAGTTGAATCAAAGTAAGAAATATTTTTATGCTGAAAATATAAAACAACAATGAAAGAAATTCAAAATACAAATGAACGTAAATCTATCTCATGTTCATGGTTTCGAAAAAGAAGCACAGAAAAAATATCTATGTTACTCAAAGAGGTGTACAGATCTGATAAAATTCCTATCAATGTGTTAATGCAATTTTCACAGAAATTGAAAATTGTGGTACATCTATAAAATGGAGTATTACTCAGCAATGAAAAATAAGGAAATCATGAAATTTGCAGGTAAATGGTGGGACCTGGAAAGGATCATCCTGAGTGAGTTGTCAAAAAGACACACACGGTATATACTCACTCATATAAACATACAACATAGGATAAACCACTAAAATCTGTACATCTAAACAAACTAAGCAAAAGAGAGGACCCTAACTAAAATGCTCAATCCCCATCCTGAAAGGCAAAGAGGATGGACATCAGAAGAAAAAGAAAACAGGAAACAACCTGGGAACCTGCTACAGAGGGCCTCTAAAAGCCTCTGCCATGCGGACTATCAGAGCAGATGCTGAGCCTGATGGCCAACTGTCGGGCAGAGTGAATGGAATTTTAGGTAAGAAGTGGGAAATAGCAAGAGCTGGAGAGGACAGGAACTCCACAAGGAGAGCAACAGAACAAGAAAATTTGAACACAGGGAACTTCCCAGAGATTCATACTCCAACCGACTATTCATGGAGATAACCTAGAACCCCTGCACAGATGTAACCCACGGCAGTTCAGTGTCCAAGTGGGTTACATAGTAATGGGAAGAGGGACTGCCTCTGACATAATCTGATTGGCCTGCTCTTTAATCACCTCTTCCTGAGGGGGGAGCAGCCTTACCAGGCCACAGAAGATGACAATGCAGCCACTTCTGATGAGATCTGATAGACTAAGATCAGAAAGAAGGAGAGGAGGACCTCCCCTATCAGTGGACTTGGGGAGGTGCATGCATGCAGAAGGGGGAGGGAGGGTGGGATCAGCAGGGGAGGAGGGAGGGGCTTATGGGGGGATACAAAATGAATAAACTGTAATTAATAAAATTTAAATAAAAAATTAAAAAAAGAAATGTCAATTCTTAAGTTCACATGGAAATGCAAAAGATTTAGTAAAAAATCTGAAGCAAGTATAAAAGACTAAATACATTGTATTTCCTGGTTTCAAATAATATTACGAATCTCTAATAATGACACAGTACAGTACTGGCAGAAAAACAGACACATATTGTAGTTTGCAGAGGATCCAGGACTGTTTGACATCATTGATGCGTGTTTCCCACAGGAGACTGCATTTCCCCAAGGACGCACCCACACTCATGCAAATATGTATAAACACTAATTGGACTTAGTGTTTTTTTTTTTTTAAGAGAAGACATGATGTTAGGAGGGTAATATATTGGAAAAGATACAAGGGGAGTCGAGGAGTTGGGAAATGGATGGAAGGTAGAATCGTATCTGATTATATACAAGTGTGAAAAATTTCAAACAATAAGCTAAATAACAGACACATAGATTCAGTGGACTTGTCCACCCAGAAATAAAAGCACTCTTGTATGAGTTTACTTTTAATAATCACTTACAAAGTTATCGAGAATATAAACAATTGGGAAAAGGGTAGTTTGTTCAATAAGTAGTGTCAGAAAACCTAGGTATCAACAAGAACATGTTGAAAGTATACAGGATATCCTACAAAAGTCAAGCCAAAGAGTATTAATTATTTAAATGTAAAACCTGAAGCTATGAAACCCCTAAGAAAAAGCAGAGGCAAAACTATCTTTGATATAGACCTTGACAACTGTTTTTTTAGATAAAACATGAAAAGCAAAGGGAACATACAAAAACAAACAGGAAGCATCATTCTCTAAAGCAAAGCAAGCAATCAGTATGATGAAAGGTGACCTAGAGAATGGAACTATTGTAAGTCTGTGTGCTAGGTGGGTAATAATCAAGTATAAAAGGACTTAAGAGCTCAATGACACAAAAAAGATTTTGATTAGTTAAAGAAAAATAAGGGAAGAAAAGGAAGAAAAAGCATCTTGTACAAAGGTGACCTCAGAGACAGTAAGTTCTACTCCAGGGAGGTCCAATTAATGGCCAACAAGATATAAAAGGTGACCACTACCACTGAGCACTGGAAAGATGTACAAAAGCCACAATGAGGTATTACTTCACATCAATTAGGGGACATACTAAGGAATCAAAATATCACAAGTACTAGTATGTGGTGAAAGGGAAACCTTTACACATTACTGGTATGAATGTAAATTGTAGGATTCCTAAAATACCAGACCTACCACATGGTCAGGCAGTTCCACATTTGAGTTTTACCCAAAGGAAATGAAAGCCTAAAAATGAAAGTCAGACACAACTAACTAGCAAGCTCCTTTGAAAAATGCTTGGACAGTTTTCTTTTGATTTTTGTGGAATAATGGACTTTGCAGTGTTTTGCAATTTGTTCTAAACAAAGGCATCCCTAAGTGAGGAAATGTTGATTAAAATCTGCCAGTACACACAATGGCAAATACTTACAATTGAGTATTTCTCACCATTTTATGACACCTTCCCAGAAATATGGATATTTGTGACCTATCTTCAGTAAAAGTGAATTAACCAACCTGAAATCTAATAAAAAAAATATTAACTTACAAGGAGACAGTGGATTTGAATAGATGTTTCTATAAAGGATAGGCAGTTAACACACTTCAGACAACAAAGAAACTAGCTAGAGAAATAGAGAAGACGTTTGATAAACCGGAGGAAGTTGAATGTTAGCTGATGTGGGTAAGTGAAACCCTTGTACTCCCTAAGGAAGAGAAGTCATACTCATCGGCTCTTCCCACAGGCGGTTACCCAGTTATAAGAAAGATCGCGGGCTTTGCAGACAATGTAGAGCAAGTCTCTATTAGTTCATTTGTGTTGATATGACAACAAGGCTAAGTACTTTTTAGATAACAAGTTAATGGAAAAAAAAAGGTTTTTTTTTTAAAGAAAAATAGCTTTCAAAGAACCATTTCTTTTATTAAATATTATAGCTCAGCTTATTTTATGACAGTCCTCATGGCTAAAAGAGTAGACTTTAACATCAGATAAAACAATTTGACTTTCCCATGCTGAATCTTTAGAACTCTCTTTACAGATTATATTCTTTCTCATATTTTCTGATGATCATGTCTTCTGACTTCTGAGGATGTATAAAATCCTCCATTAGTTTGATGTTTTGAAAACACACATTACTTGGGTTTTGGTTTCTAAGGTGCACATCGTTTCTGTGCTGTTTTGTAACTGCTGCTTATCTGTAAGCCACTGACATGCAATGGATACTCAAATCTGGAAAGTCGTTATCACTAATTATTGCATTTTATTGCTTCATGACTCATACAGATCCACCTCTCTTGCTACATAATTATTTGTGACAATAGTTTAAAACATAAATTGCAAGGAAATGAAAGCCCTGAAAAGGTTTCAACTATAAGAGACACATTCCCGTAATTCAAAGAGTGGGTTATGAAAATTGAAAGAACTATGATCAGACCTTGTGATATGAACAGCTGGTTGAGAACGATTAAAAAAAAAACAAATGGAATTAAGTGCATTTTTTTCTTTGGTGGCCATTTATGAGTCAGCTGTAGCATGTCATCTTTTTGCAATAGAAAGCCAAGGACAGTAGAAAATCAACCCAGTAAAAAGTGTTTCTGCATATAAAGTCCCACTTGGGAAACTGCTATCCAGTGATGGTAAGAGTATCTTAAATGCTTTGTATATTTATGGTCTGTGAATCCTTTGCAAATATATCAGTCAATTCAGCTAATGTTTACATGAGATCAAGAAGGCAGAAAACAGAAGCTAAAGTTCAGATTGAGGATCATAGCCTTGGAATGTTCATTAACTTTTTACATTTTATGTAGCTAATTGGCTTGTGATTTGTATAGGAATCATAGTTTCCTAAATATGATCCTTTAAGTTTTTACAGTCTATATTCCATATAAAAGCTTAAAATTTCAGATAACTATAGCTTTTGTCTACACTAATCAATACACAATTTTGATTCCTAAATAGTGCTATAAAACTCTTTGTAAAATATTCCTCCATTTTTAGTGTTTCTTAACTCTGACTTTTAGTTCTCAACTATTCATTTCTTTCTCAAAAATTTAAAAGTTCTGTTTCCCGTATAGTGCAAACACTACAGTTTGACTTTTACTTCATTCTTGGCTAACAGATTCTGGCTCCTCTGAATAAATGTTGGAAAATTTCAAATCACACGTCAAATGCATCTTACTTCAAATCCCACTGCAGAACAGCCAGAAATATCAGAGTAGAGACTTTTTTCTCAACACCTATTTTCTTGAATAACAACTTTGAGACCATCAATACAGGAAAGAAAAAGAAAATCACTGGTCCATTTATGTTAATGGACCAGTGATTATGTTAATGTTAATTCACCAATTCAACCAGGCCAGAAAACTGACAACTGGTGTTTATAATGGCTAAAACATGTATGTGGGTTAATTCAGACTCACCGGGTCAGTGGAAAGCTACAAACTAGAAGTATAGCATGTAGCAAGTCTTACTGCTCTCATCACAGTAGAGAAGGAAGTGAATATCTCCTTCTAGGCACTCTCATGGAAGCCTGTATTACCCAGCCAGGTCCCAGATCCCAATAGCTCCACCACCTTCCCAGAAAGAACCAACAGCTAGGCACCAGGTGTTAAAAAATTATGCTCCTGCTGGAGACACTTCACATTCAATCCACAGTTTAGTGTAGTGGTCACATTTGTGTTGTGGAGCTAGATAGTATAAATTTAAAACGTGACTCTGCTATTTGGTAACTAAGCAAAAATTCATCCTTCTTCCCACCCCCATGTCCTGTGTCTCTTAAAGAAAAGTTTAAAGTTTCCAAAACTGAGAGTGCAATAGTCCTGAATTCAAACACTTGTTATGAGAACCAAGTGAAAAAACATGTGTAACAATGTCTGGAAGACAGTAAAAATTGTCCAGATGTTGCTAGGAGCCCGGTTCCAGTCTATGCGCAGGAAGCTGAAAACTGCCATGCAAATGCAGAATTGTGAAGTTAGAAACACTCTAAAATAGACTTCAGAAAGAGCTGGCTAAACAGATGGCTTTAGATACCTAGAAGAGTGTTGCACTGCTGTTCAAGAATGTCGGGAGGGGCCTGCTCGATAGTTCCAAGGGTAAAGGTGCTTGCTGCACAAGTAGGAGCACCAGGGCTTAAACCCTGGAAGGAAAGGATCCAATTTAGAAAGCTGTTCTTTGACCTCCATAGATAGACTATTGTACATGAATGTGTGTGTGAAAACACACTCATACACACAAATAATGATTAAAAACATGAAGAAGTTCTGTCCATATACTTTACTATATATATGGTTAAGTAAACCTTGTGAGAAATACAATGGTTAAGGATGTTGCTCAGTTGATGGAGGGCTCACCTAGTGTTCAGGAAGCTCTGGCTTCCATTCCTAGCAAAACTGGTTTGATGGAACACATCTGAAATCTGAGCTGCTGAAAAGTGGCCACAGGGGAGTCCGAAGTTTGAACTCATCCTTGGTCAGCCGGGACTGTGTGGTAAAATCTCTCCTAAGTAAATCAAAACCAGAAACAGAGATACAGACAAAAAATAAGTAACTAAAACAGGATAATACCAAGTTATCAGAATACTCAACGCCTTATATACTTTGCTTGCATGCCCCAGAGGCAATGTCTGACAGCTCTGTTGAATGTTGGTGCCTGGACTTGAGGCCTAGAGGCCGCGGTGTCAAGGGGTACTATATTCTCTGTACACTTTCATTTATTCCCTTCTGTAGTCTTGAGTTATTTTTCAAGTGAAAGTGTTTTCTAAAACACAAGAGTACCCATTTAGTAAGTACGTCAGGTGAAAAAGTACAGTAGCGAGTGATGAGTCATGTCATCTCAGCATTTTGGTGGCTGAAGCAGGAGGAATGTCATGGTTTGAAGCCAGCCTGATCTGTTTAGCAAGACAAATCAGCGATAGAGAAACTCAGTAAAAGCAATGAAGTGAAAACACAAGGAATGAGAGGAACGGGGATTCTCTATAAGCTGCTCCGGTAACATCCCTGAAAGGGCCTTGTTTGTTTCTCTCCTCAAGTAACAAACTGTGCTTCCATTGGATCAGCGTGACACTCCAGTGACTTGAAAGAACCCGAAAGAGTACTACTCCACTCTGCACACCAGGAAATACTTTCCGTGAAGTACAGCGAAAATGGGTTATTCACTGTTTGTACGCTTAGTGTGTTTCTGTGGATGACATCTTCCCCATACACAAAAATGATAACACAGCTCAGCCAACTTATTTTCTAAGCCCTGTATGGATGTCCGTGGAATGTTAGCATACCACTGGTGTCTACCGTAGAAGTCTATTCACAAGTCCATTGCTGCTGTGCAATTTTTCAAACTGGTGGCATAGTACACACAGGAGGAAAAATGCTTGAGCTGGAGATATGTATGAGTGCAAGTTTGCACAGGGAAAAGAAACAGTTGCCACATTGGTTGGGTGCTTTGATAATTGGAGCATGATTGACTACTGAAGCTTTATAAACAAAGTAAACAATTCATTTGTTTATAATTATTTGTGAATGTTCTAACCTCAGTTGTCCTCTTTGGTAATGTTTCCTACGTCAGTTTGAAGCACAGCTTGTGTTGGACTAGGGAAATATGTCTGACAGTGTAAACCAGAGGCTCATTTTCTAGAATCATCCCTGGCCTGAGTTTACCTTGTCTCCTAAATATTGATGATATAAGAAAGATAAGAGAAATTGAGAAGGGCCAGAGAAAGGAAAGTAAACTCTGTTTCTTTTTATATTTATTTATATTTTACATTGTTTATACTTGCTTAGTCATTGTTTTTAGTGATTTTAAACAAGTACACATAGTACTTACTCATTTTTGCATTTATTCAATGAAGCAAACATACATACAAGTAATACAATATAAACTGATTGGGTTTTATTTATGTACTGAGGAACATATAAATCTATCTACACATATGTGTATGTGACTGTATAACAATAATTAATGAAAATGAGGTCACAGATTTAAACAAGAGCAAGGAAGAATATATGCTAGGTTTCAGAGGGTGGAAAAAGAAGATGAGAAATGACGTAATTATATTATAATCTCAAAAAATGAAACAAAAAATTTAAAAGACACCTGGGGAGGAGGAGATTTTACAGGGCACATGCTTATGTCTGCTTATGTATGAGCAGTGTTCAAATAAAGCCAGCTAACCCAGTGGTTGTAAATGAACTCATAACCCCAATGCAAAGGGATTTGGAGAACAGTTTAAGACATTTAAAATCTCTCACACTTTGCTCTTCCATCAATAACATTGACAATCCCTTTCTTGCTTAACCTATACAGATGTATTTGAAAGTACTTTCCTTTACTGTAATATACTTCCACTACTGAATTTAGAAAAATATGCTCTATTATTTTTATAAGAATTTATGAATCTAAGGAATATCATAAAATACTAGATGTGTGTGTGTGTATGTGAGAGAGAGAAAGAGAGGGAGGGAAGGAGAGAGAGAAAGAGAAAGAGAGGTGGTTTGATTTTTTTCCCCCAGTGTTAATTGTTATAGTTTGCCATACTCATTTCAGGCGGAAATGGTTTCCATGTCTGTGGTCATTTCCCACATTAGAATGACTCAAAAGTAAACTAGTGAAGGTATTCTTTTAGTGCCAGAGGACATAGGCATTTCAGATGCTCCTGTGAGTAAGAACAGTGTTTACACTTCAAAATATTCACGCCCTGTCATTTGGTTCTCTTTGAAAGTACATTACACACAGTTTTTATTTTGCTTCCTAGTAACAATTTATTTATTAACAATCCTTAAATAATTCTACTATTTAAGATTTTGCCTTTAGAAGGAGAGGAGGACCTCCCCCATCAGTGGACTTGGGGAGGGGCATGCATGAAGAAGGGGAAGGAAGGGTGGGATTGGGAGGGGAGGAGGGAGGGGCTTATGGGGGGATACAGAGTGAATAAAGTGTAATTAATAAAAAAATGGAAAAAAGAATTTAAAGAAAGATTTTGCTTTTAGACTTCTATGCAAATTTTTAGTCTGAAAACTCATTTAAAATTTTTATTTTTGAGAGTGAACAGTGAAACATTATGGTTGAAGAATAAGTGCTTGCTTTTTAAAATTACAGTAGATACTGGTAATGTGTCTCTATGAAATTTAAAATAGTATGACACTTTAATATGAATGGAAATACAGTACATAATGGGTAGTAAACTCTTCTTGTAACCAGGAATATGTCAGTCTTTCAGGCTGCCTGTTATCTGTTGCTGCGAGTCATTTCCATCATTGGAGGGCTGAAGCCAGTGCCTGCACAGATGGGTCTGTGTGGTGATTCAGCTTAATGTGCAAAGACAAGCAGCAGACCAGGCCTGCTTATTAGCTAGAGTTTTCAACCCTGAATTGTATCATTATAGGAAAAAATCTAATTACGTATTCAACCCTTAGTGTCTCTGGATTCTGCATTTATGGTTTCTACCAACTGGGGATGAGAAATATTTGGGAAAATATTCTTGTACTGAACGTCTAACAGATAAATAATTTAAAAATATTTTCAATTGTTTGGCAGCTTTATACATTTATAGCATGCATTTCAGTTGTTTTTAACTCCATCCCCTTATCCTCTCTCCTCCTTCTTCTGCTGGGATCCTTCTTTCCAACAAGACCCCTTTCTGCTATCATGTTTTCTTTTTGTGTGTGACCCACTAAGCTTAATTCGAGTTTCTTCCCTGTGGGTGGAGGTCATTTACTGAAACAAGTGAAACTTCTCAGTGGCTACACCATTGAAGAAAATGACATCCCCTCCAATTAGAGTGATTCAATCATTATGTTTGGCATAAAATTATCAAAATATCAAATTTAACCTTATAAATATGTACAGTTAAAACTTATCATTTAAAATGTTATTAATTGTTGGATGGCAGTTGTGCACAACTTTAATCCCAGCACTTGGGAGGAAGAGGCAGGTGGATTTTTGAGTTTGAGGCCAGCATGGTCTACAGAGTGAGTTCCAGAAAGAGCCGGGCCTACACAGAAAAATCTTGTTTCAAATAGACAAAATAAGAAAATAAATAAAATGTTATTAATTTTTAAAAATAAAAGATTTTAAAATAATTGTGCTTTATTAGTCCACTCACACTGTGTGTTTATCCCCAAATATCTCCTTTACTAGGCTAATAACTATGACTTTCACATTCTAGTCAGTGGATATCTTGGGGTCTCTCTGACTTGTAGGAAATTGGGACTTGAGACTCAAGAATGGCTAGTCTGTGGTGACAGCAAACAACCTGCCTGCAAGCGTACCAGCCTAACTACACACTCAACCACTTGCTCAGATTTTCGCATTCAGAGTCCATATCCAATCTCCCTAATCAGTGCAGGGCCAGGCGCCAGACAAACGACACCTGACATGAGCAAACTGGCCAATAGTAACCCTGATCAGCTTCATCTGCCTGCTTCTTTATGCAGACATTACCGTGCATCTCTTGTCCACGTATACTTCCTGTTTCACTATGTCACATGGTCTTTTACATCATAAACTAAGTCTAAGGCAGACCTAGAGATGATTAATAATTTACACAAATTTTCCTCTCATTTGTGCGTTTTTTATTGAGAGAAAAGATATTCTCTTTGATTAAGACTTTTGAAAGTTTTGTGGGAGAGCTAGGGCTGGGATTTTCCCTCTTCAGGTTCTTGTGGGCTTAACCTTAGGCAAGTCTCTGAGATTATTTCCTTATGAAGCACTCCCAGGCCAAGAGACCTTTCCTAAGGAGGACAAAGTCTTCCTCACTCTGGACATAAAAGGTGAACTGCCTTTTCAGTCTCCTTTGCAGGTGCATAGACACAATCATATAACCACCATCATATCCTGGTCCCTCCCTGCTCATCATTTTTGATCCAGAATATCCTAATCAAGTATCATGAAGGTGATGCCCTGTAGTTTTCTGAAAGGTGATACAGTGTCCTTCAGGCTGAAGGTCTAAAACAGTGCAACTGATTTTTAATTTTAATTTTTATATTAATTACAGTTTATTCACTTTGTATCCCAACAGTAGCCTCCTGCTTCATTCCCTCTCAATCCCACCCTTCCTCCCTCATCTTCTCCCATGCCCCTCTCCAAGTCCACTGATAGGAGAGGTCCTCCTCCCCTTCCATCTGGTCTCATCAGGAATGGCTGCATTGTCTTCCTCTGTGGCCTGGTAAGGCTGATCCTACTCAGAGGGAAGTGATTATCAGCCAGAGTTCATGTCAGAGACAGCCCCTGTTCCCCTTACTAGGACACCCACTTGGAGACTGAACTGCTATGGGCTACATCTGAGCAGGGGTTCTAGGTTATCTCCCTGCATGGTCCTGGGTTGGAGCATCAGTCTCAGAAAAGACCCCTGTGCCCAGATTTTTTGGTTCTGTTGCTCTCCTTTTGGAGTTCCTGTCCCCTCTTGGTCTTTCTATCTCCCCTTCTTTCATAAGATTCCCTGCACTCTTTCCAAAGTTAGGCTATGAGTCTCAGCATCTGCTTTGATACCCTATTGGTTAGAGTCTTTCAGAAGCCCTCTGTGGTAGGCTCCTGTCCTGTTCCCTGTTTTCTCCCTCTTCCAATATCCATCTTATTTGCCTTTCTAAGTGAGGATTGATCATCTTACCCAGGGTCCTTCTTGCTTAGCTTCTTTAGGTATACAGATGTTTATCCTGTATTATATGGTTAATATCCACTAATAAGTTAGTATATTCCATATGTGTCTTTCCAATTAAAAATGGGGTACAGAGCTAAACAGAGAATTCTCTGTAGAGGTATATAAACGGCAGAGAAACACTTAAAGAAATGAGTGACGTCCTTAGTCATCAGGGAAATGCAAATCAAAATGACCCTGAGATTTCACCTTACACTCATCAGAATGGCCAAGATAAAAAACTCAAGTGTCAATACATGCTGGAGAGGATGTGGAGAAAGGAGAACCCTACTCCATTGCTGGTGGAAATATAAACTTGTACAATGACTTTGGAAATCAATCTGGTGCTTTCTCAGACAATTAAGAATAGCGCTTCCTCAAGATCCAGCAGTACCACTCCTAGGCATATATCCAAAAGATGCTCAAGTACACAACAAGGACATTTGCTCAACTATGTTTGTAGCAGCTTTATTTGTAGTAGCCAGAAGCTGGAAACAACCCAGATGCCCCTCAACTGAGGAATGGATACAGAAATTGTGGTACATTTACACAATGGAACACTATTCAGCAATTAAAAACAAGGAAATCATGAAATTTGCAGGCAAATAGTGGGATCTAGAAAAGATCATTCGGAGTGAGGTATCCCAGAAACAACTGATTAATTCTTAGGGGCAGAGGATCTGAAACTTGTTGACAAGTTTCTCTCTTGGTGTATAGCAATGTCTGTTGTTCTGGTTTACAATATGAAAATGTAACCTAAAAAAGGGAGGGCTGTTTCACATCTGAAAGGCTCAAAATTTTAGAAATATGTAAATTTAATAACTTAAAATCTATACTGTGTCTATGCACATACCATGATTAGAAGCTGAAGTGTTGAAAAAAAAATAGTTTTGCAGTAATATCCTGCTCTGATGGTCTATTGTAAAATCTGAGCGAATTCTTTAGCTCCGGTGAGTTAGCTTTCTTAAGCAAACAGTGAAAGAGTACGTGAATTAAATGAGTTATTATACCTGAATATTTGAATTATTTGCTCTCAATAAATGTTTAAAGTGAAGGACAAGAATGAGTTAGAAGAAGAAAGAAGGGACATGCGATAAGAAGGGATATGATGCTGTCTTTACAGAAGGACCATGGAGATTCTGGTAAGAGAGCATGTCTCCATATATTCCTTAGAGTGTAGACAGGCACAGCTATTATACACTGTCTATTAAGGCTTTTAGGACCCTTACAGCTACCACCCAGCAGATGCTCAAGTGGCTGTTACAAAGCAACACTACTTGTGAAGAGGCTACCTATATCTTCATACATACTATATCATTTAAAGAATATTTATAGTCCCACAACAATTTATAGTAGATTGTATGTGAATAGTAGCTATACTATATTGTTTAATGGATAATGATGACAGTGAAAGTGTCCTTTCCTGTTCAACACAGAAGAAAGAGCTATGATGGGCTAACAACACAGTACATGACGTGAGGAGAGATGTTGAGATGGTGGCTGTTCATCAGAGCCTGAGGATGTGTGAAGAAATGGACACTATGTCATCATACACATAGCATCGCTACTCCTGAGGGCGTTTTCCTAGTGGTTAGTGCATTGAAAATGATTTTTGCCTTTGGAACATGCTGAATTCTATTCAAGTTTGTTAAGTGAGCAAATGTGGAATCCATGGATACACAGAGAAGACTGTACCCAGTAATTGTTTATATATATGCTGAATGAGGAAAGGGGTAGGAAGAATACCAAATTATGGTGAACCACAGCTGACTGAGGTTTTGCTTTACATTGGTAAAGCATCGCACTGGACCATTAGTTACTTTTGGTGTTATGAAAATTTAAACACCAGTGTAAAAGTGTTCCTTTTCTAGGCTTCAGGGTTCATAAATCCTATTGTCTGCTATAGTCAGTTGGCCTTATTCTTCTTAATTCTAGAAGTTCTCTGTATTTTGGGATTTTCGGGTAAATATGAAGTGAAGTCCTAAGGTGAGCACCATATTTAATTGTTCAATAACCAATATGTTTAGCAGCAAGTTTAATTTAAGAATTAATAATTAACATATTAATCATTGGAAAGATATTTGCATTTTGGAGAATCAATAAGTCCAAGGAGCTTCCTCAGTTCAGCCACCTATTCTTTCTCCAGTTGAATCATGGTCTGGTTGAAAATTCAGATCAATAAAAGTGGCTGTTGGGTAAAGGAGTTCACAGAAACAATGTTTACTTTTCACATTGTAGACAAGATGAGGGCAGAAATTTTGATTAATCTTTAATAAAAAGATTGCTGACTCACACTTTGCTAGTGGCTACTGACCACATACACAGGCTTGATGAAACATTAGTTTGGAACTAAAGGCAACTGCTGAAGTCCATAGGGATTCACCATGTAATACCACAGAATTGCTCATTAAACATTTGCTTAGATGAGATGTTTGTAGGAACTGATTTTCTTTTATCCGTTGTGTTTATGCTTACTCAGTGTCAGAGGATTATTTTACTTGTGGCCTACAGTAATATTTGAAAAACAGTAGTTTTGAAATAAAATGCAACTCATGTGAAATGCTGTTCCTTGTTTTCATTACAAAATCAATACATTCCAATTGTAGAAAGCAGAACTAGCCCAGTAAAGACTAAAACGTTCTCAAAACAAATGAAAATATGGCAACTCAAAGCCCAAAGCATGAGGCAAAACAGAATTAAGGGGAATTTACAGCTAGAGTTCTGTTTCAGGAATAGAGCACTCATCCAACATTGTGAGGGCTTTGACATCACAAAAAAAGGGACATCAAAACCACAGACATTTTGAATAAACAACATAATAATAACATAATAATGTATCTCAAGGACTTAAAAAAGCAAGATGAGCCAAACCCTAAATTAGTAAAATTAAAAACATAATAAAAATCAGAGTAGAAATAAACAAAATCCAAGAAAAAATAAAAATTACTGTGATTTCACTTAAGTGAAAGTTGATTTTTGAAAAAGAAAAACAAAATAGATAAACTCTCAGCCAAACTAGCAGATTTAATAGAGCAAAACTTCAAAATTAGATATGGAATAAGAAGACATGACTCCTATCAAAGAAATGTAAAAGCTCAGTAGAGTACTCAGTAGAGTACTCAGTAGAGTACTACCAAATACTATACTGAAGTAAATAAAAATTCCCAGGAAAATGAATAAATCCTTTGATACACATATACTACCAATATTATGGCAAGAAGACATGGGAAAACTAGAGAGACCAATGTTGTTTAAAGAGGTTGAAGTAGGAATTTAAAATCTCTTATCAAAGAAAAAATTTATACCCAGAACCTTCACAATTTCTTTATAATCCATTACAAAAAATAAATAAAAATTACTCAAATAAATGCAAACAGAAGGCATTTTTCTATACTTTCTGCAGTGCAAGAATAATTCTGTTCTAAGATTTGATAAAGTGAATAACTATAATTAATTTAAAAAAGATTTGATAAAGATTCAAATGAAGAATCTACATTCAGTATACCTGATGAACATAGATGCAAACCTTGTCAAAATTCATTAGCAAATTAAAACTATGAGTATGTCAGGCAGCGGACGCTTATAGTGAAACATTGCTGGACACGATACCATCGTCCCATGTATGAACCCACATAAGCTGTCACCGCAAGCCCAAGACCTGCACAAGATCGGGCTATCCCAAATCCAAATATTGATGGGGGAGAGACTATGATATCTCACTTCTACTGAAAAGTTATTAGTAACTGATGGTTTCTAGGAAGGGAGAATAAGTAATTGTCAGGGATGTGGACTCTGAGAGGTTACCCATGTGGCCACAGATGCTCCTGCACCTGAGTACATACAGCTGCCACTAAGTAGACTCAGTTGGTTTTAAAACGGAATCCATGAAGTTGGCAAGGAATTAAGTATGGTGTACGTGTGTATCTGGTGGTGATGGGGGAGCAGGGGTGAAATAGGAAGGGAAAGAAAGGGAATAGGATTTTTGCAGAACATGTTCTATTCAAGAATGAAGTGCTAAAAGTGTTTGTACTACATGATTAACTGGAATTTATTCTATTCATGAAGAAATAAGTCAGCACTCACAAGTCAGTAAATATAATATCAGTCAAATGAAAAACAAAACTTTTAAAATCATAGTAGTAAATTGAAAAAAGAAAACAAATTTTTATCATACTTTCAATACCACTCCTAGGCATATATCCAAAATAGGCTCAAGTACACAACAAGGACATTTGCTCAACCATGTTTGTAGCAGCTTTATTCGTAATAGCCAGAATCTGGAAACAACCCAGATTCCCCTCAACAGAGGAATGGATACAGAAATTGTGGTACGTTTACACAATGGAATACTACTCAGCAATTAAAAACAGGAAAATCCTGAAATTTGCAAGCAAATGGTGGGATCTTGAAAAGATCATACTGAGTGAGGTATCCCAGAAGGATAAAGACACACACGATATGTACTCACTTATAAGTGGGTAGTAGACCTATAAGATAGGATAAATACACTGAAATCTGTACACCTAAAAAAGATAAACAAGAAAGAGGACGCTGGGTAAGATGATCAGTCCTCACTTAGAAAGACAAATGGGATGGACATTGGTTGTAGAAGAAAACAAGTAACAGGACAGAAGCCTACTACAGAGGGTCTCTAAAAGACTCTACCTAGCAGTGTATCAAAGCAGATACTGAGACTCATAACCAAACCTTCAGCAGAGTACAGGGAATCATATGAAAGAAGAAAAAGTTAGTAAGACCTGGAGAGGACAGGAGCTCCACAAGTACCAAATATATCAAGGCACAGGGGTCTTTTCTGAGACTGTTTATCCAACCAAGGACCATGTATGGATATAACCTAGAAACCCTTCTCGGATGTAGCCCATGGTAGCTCAGTATCCAAGTGAGTACCCTAGTAAGGGGAACAGGGACTATTTCTGACATGAACTCAATGGCTGACTCTTTGATCTCCCCCCCCACCCCCCCACCACCCCCGAGGGAAGAACAGCCTTGCTAGACCACAGAGGAGGACTTTGCAGCCAGTCCTGAAGATACCTGATAAGCTAGGGTCAGATGGAAGGGGAGGAGGTCCTCCCCTATCAGTGGACTTGGAAAAGGTTAGGGAGAAGACTAGGGAGGGAGGGTGGGATTGGGAGGAAATGAGAGAGTGGGATACAGCTGGGATATAAAGTTAATAAATTGTAACTAATATTAAAAAATAAAATAAAATAAAATAAAAATAAGAAAAATATGTAAATAGAAGAGATAGTCAAAGAAATATAAGTGAAAATAAAAAATTCTGATAAAAATACTTTCAAGACAAATAAATAAATGCATAAAGCACTCAATAAATTAGTTATATAAGATATATTGATTAATATATATTTATAACATAAATATATGATTACAACATGATCAATGCTACACTTGAAAAATTCACAGCCAATGTCATCTTGAATGCGAAAAGATTGGAAATATTTTCTTTTCAGAATCTGTGATCTTTATGATCTAGAATAAGAAAAATAATCTACTTCTGCTATCTTTATTTAGCATATTGTTAAAAGTCTTATTAAGAAAAACTAGGCTAACTGTAATTAATAAAAAACAAAGTTTAAAAAAGAACTACTAGGCAATTTTTTTTTTTTTGTTTATTTTGTTTTTCAAGAGATGGTTTGTCTGTGTAGCCCTGGCTGTCCTGGAGCTCACTCTGTAGACTAGGCAGACCTCGAACTCAAAGACATCCACCTGCCTTTGTCGCCTAAGTGCTACAATTAAAGCTGTGTGACACTCTGCCAGGCCATTTTTTAAAGGAAATAACCAAATAGTAAAAAGTGGAGCTCAAATTACGAGTGTTATCAGATAAAAAAAAAATTCTAAAACTCTACCCAAAATATTAGAACTCATGAACAATACCAAATCACAAAATTAACTAGAATTAATGTATTAGCCTTGCATAATAATGAATCTCATTTTGACTTCTCCATACATGCATGTAAATAATTTCATACTCAAGCCTTCCCCACATTGTCTCCTCTTGTCTCCCACCCTCTCCCTGTAATCTCCTTCTCTGTCTCTCTGTGTATGTGTGTATGTATATGTGTGTGTATGTGTGTATGTGTTTGAGACAGAAAGAGAGTGGGGGAGCTCAATGAGTTTTACTAGAACTGTTCATAGGAACATTGGTGAGAATTTGTTTAAGATCCCTGGGTACATCACTGGAGAAATGTCTCTTACTTCCCAAACTACCATTTCCTGTGTATACATCCTCAGTTAGGGATGTAGCCTATACACCCACATGGATACCACTGTCAGTGTGGCATAAAAATAAAAAGACATCAATACAGATTTTATATCTCAGCTGAAAAATTTTCAGTCTATTCTTGCTGCTATAATAAAGTGCTGTACATATACTAGATATCTTATAAACAACCAAATGCACTGTAAGTTCTGCTTCCTGGAGGTTGAAGATTAGGCACCAACAGATCCAGTGTCTTCTGGAGTCTTAGTGATCCATGAAGTCCGTAGTTTTCACTCTCACGTGGTGGAAAGGTGAAGTGAATCCTCTGTGGCCTCTTGTTATAAGGGCACTAATCCATTTCATGTGGGTTCCATCCTCTTGGCTTTTCAGTTCCAGAAACTTTACCTCTAAACACCATAAACTGAGGATAGTGCTACAATTTGCACATTTTGTGGTGAAATGAAATAAGCATTATTTATGGCACTGACAAGCATTGTACTTGAGTATGTACTTAAGGCAAGTAAATTCACCTCCATGAACAGACTAGAAAAAGGAAGTCATAGATGTGTTTAACCCCATCACCTCAAAAGATAACTTACTTATAATTGTTGAGTAATTTACTTCATAGAAAAAGCACCACTGCAAGTCCAGTTCACCAAGAATTAGTTACTGCTGCAGAGAACTCATCATTCATCTATAAACAAGTATTTTTTTCCTTTTTCTTTCTTCCTTTCCTTGTATTTTTCCCAAGACAGGGTTTCTCTGTGTAGTCTTACCTGTCCTGGACTCACTTTGTGGACCAACCTGGCCTTGAACTCACAGATATCAATCTGCCTCTGCCTTCCCAAGTGCTGGGATTATAGGTGTGTGCCACCATGCCTGGCTTAAACCAGTATTTCTTAAACTATCTAATCTGTTAGTGGTCTTAACCTCTAGAGATGGGGCAATGTTGCTGCTGCTGCTGATGGAGTTCTTTCCTGCCTTTCTTTTCTTTTCTTTCCTTTTCTCTTCTTTTCTTTTTTTCCTTTTTTTTTTTTGAGAGGGAGATTGCCAATATCTTAGTTATTATTTTTATTATTCTTACAACTTATTCTCTTTGCATCCCAATTGTAGCCCCTCCCTCATCTCTTCCCAGTCCCATCTTCCCTCCATCTTACCCTCGTCCCTTAGTCCACTGTTAAGGAAAGTCCTTTTCCCCTACTCTCTGACCCTAGCCTATCAGGTTTCATTAGGATTGCCTGGGTCCTTTTCCTCTGTGGGCCAGTAAGGTTACTCTGCTATGGGGGAGGTGATTAATAAACAGGCAAACAAGTTCATGTCAGAGACTGCCCCTCCTGAATGAGATAACCGAGCAGGAAGATACACATGATATATACTCACTTATAAAGGGATATTAGTCACATAGTACAGGATAAACATACTAAAATCTGCAGACCTAAAGAAACTAAACAACAAGGAGGACCCTAGGGAAGATGCTAAATTATCATTCAGAAGGGCAAACAAGATAGACACTGGAAGAGGCTGAAGAGAAGGAACAGAATGGGAGCCTACCACATATGTCCTCTGAAAGACTCCACCCAGCAGGGGTTTGAAGCAGATGCAGAGACACATAGCCAAACTTTGAGCAGAGCACAGGAAGTCTTATGGAAGAAGGGGCAGATAGAAAGATCTGGAGGGGACAGGGCCTCTACAAGGAGACCAACAAAAAATCTGGGCCCAGGGACCTGAAGAGAGTGATGCATCAACCAAGGACCATACATGGAGATGTCATAGACCCCCTGCTCAGATGTAGCCAATAGGCAGCTCAGTCTCCATGCAGGTCACATTAGTACCTTTTAATAAAAGCACCCTTGATGAGAGATACAGTTCGCCAGGAAAAAATTAGATTTGTCGTTTTTAATATTTAATTTTTTCTTTCTACAATTTCACACGTATATGATTTGTATACTAGCCATTTTCACTTCCTACCTTTCTGTGCCTGTGTACCAGCCCCACAAATCTCTCTTGCAAGTTTAGGTCTGCTCATTTTGTTCTGTGACCACCCAATATTAACCAGAGTTTTAAAGAGCACCTTATGACATCTTTCTTCAAAAAGATGGATGAAAATTATTTTGGTGAACAAAGTAGAAAAGTAAATATTTATTCTGAAAATATGACAGCTATTTGCATATGTTAGAAGAGTCATAGTGAAAAAAAAAAGCTTATGTATTTTCTTACAAATGTGTGAGACAGATGCCATACCCTAGCAACATTTTTGCTTCTTTTGGTTCCCACACTTAAGTATATTTATTTTATAAACTGTGTTTAACTTAATGCTCTCAGTGGTTTCATTTATGTTCCCTCTAAAAATCTGAAGCGAATTGTCTGAAAAATAATTGCCTTGTGAGGATGGCAGTAAATATTTTAATTAATCTGCCAGGATGTTGTTTTGCTTCCTCATGACTAACCATGCTAACCAACTCTAAGTGTGCCTGGTTGTATTCCCAAAAGCAAAAGCAATTTTATTGTCTTGGAAAACAAGCCAGGTTTCTTGGAGTTGTGTTACATATAAGCAACAAGAGCTATACCTTTCCCCTTAGAGCATTAATTTTAAAGTCTTTGTGTGTCATTAAAACCCTCACAAAATGTGGAAAATATTTATGAAGCATGTTTATTCAATGAAAAATAGCAGGCTCATAATTGAGAGTTTGTTACAACAATAAAAATCTTAGTTAAATCATTAATTCAACTTGTTTCAGTTTAAACTCTGTATTCAGTTAATATAGAGACAACAAGAAGCTACTGAGTAATTCTTGATGCCTCAAAAAATGGCTTTCTCTACCTTAGCTGACTGCACATAGTTACAACATGGCTGCTCTATGTCTACCCTTTATTAAATCCTCTGTTACATGCTTATTTCTCATAGCCAGTCTCTGTTCCCATGATTTGCCTTCCTGTTGTGGGTGTTGTTGGTGTAGGTGCCTTCAATGAGCCCTGTGTTTGCCTCTGCCCTTAAATTCTAATTTCTTCAATTCTCTAATAATCATCTGTAACAAGAGCCATGTT
This sequence comes from Psammomys obesus, assembly GCF_907164565.1. Classification (NCBI taxonomy): domain Eukaryota; kingdom Metazoa; phylum Chordata; class Mammalia; order Rodentia; family Muridae; genus Psammomys; species Psammomys obesus. The sequence continues at coordinate 9,909,472 of NW_026585987.1, read as the reverse complement.
TTGAATTTCAGTCCCTTGGATGACTTGGACTTATGTTTGCTTACCTTCTCAAAACTTTAGTCCTTGTAGCCAACAGCAGTCATTTAACAATATTTATCTAACTTCGAGCCCTAAATTCTCTGTTTCTCCTTTGTCTATTCAATTGGAAGCAAAGTTGCCAAATATTGCTCAAATTGTGGTTAGAATTCTGGTAAGCAAGGAGATTCTCTGAGCAGAGCCCTTTCAAGGAGGTTCTACCGACCAGGTGCAGAAACTGTGGTTGGCAGCAATCTCCAGTGTCTATCTTACGACCTGCGGCAACTGTGTTGGGCTTCTTACACAAAGTTATGCCCTTCTTGGATCAGTGTGCATGTAGAGACAGGATGATATGACCTACAAAAGGGTCAACTATAAAGGACAACTTTTCCCCTGAGCTCCCTTTATTTGGTTTATGTCTTATTTACATTTCTGTTGCTATGGTAAACCACCACGGCCATGGCAAGTTAAAGAGGATAAGGGTTGTTTGGGATTGTGATTATTAGGACTCATAATGGCAGAAGCAACATGGCAGCAGGTGACAGATATGTGAACTGACACTGGAAGTTTATTGCTATGGGCTCATCTCTTGAACCACAAGCTGGAAGTGGAGAGAGCCAACCAAATATAGCGGGAGTCTTTAGACTCTCAAAGCACACCACTGTGAAATACTTTCTCCAATAATAAAAACAGCTCCTAATCCTTCCCAAACAGCACTACGAAAATCAGGTGTTAATATCCTCAAGAATATGTGGGAAATCTCATTCAAGCTACCAGTTTCTGAAAGTTTTCATATCTATGACCACCCAACTTCTCTGTCTACTCTATTCTTCTTTATCTTTACCTTCACAGATATTGAACCTCAGTCTATAGATTGCACTTCATCTGTTCATATCAACTGATTGCATATCAACTGTTACCACAATACTTGACATGCAGTAAGCCCTTGTGCTCTTCAAAACACCTTCTTTCCTCAATAGTTCGCTTCTTCCCAAGCTCACCCTCAATCCTCACTTGTTTCTAATACTGGACAACAACTGTCTATAACTCATTTATAATTAAGTTAGGATGACATATGAAAATAGGAGAGGCCAGATGCTATAGAAGGGTTGAAACTGCTGCATTATTCTCATTGGAAGAGTTAAGGCTACGTGAGAATGAACAATGTCGTAAACTCCTAGGTGGTGGCAATAGAAGGTCTGGATCAGCGCACCCAGATATGGATGCCTTCAATATGTTGATGGACATATAGTTCAGATATGGGAGTGAAGACTTTAAGTTCCTTAGATAAGACTTATTTTAGAAGATGATTGGAATCAGCCTAGAAAGGGAAACCAGCATTGTAGATATGTAACTAGATTGCATGTAAAGTAATGCATACATTTCTTTCTCTTAGAACTCTTTTTATCAATGTACCTTTTGTATACCTAGTCCTATAAATGTGATAGTAAAAATAACAAAGGGAAAAATCAAAGAGGAATTCAGAAGACAAACCTTTTTGCATATTGGGGTTTGATACAGAAGTTCTGGCCCAAACATAAGAAAGAAAAAAATTAGAGAATTTGATTGGTAGAATCAGTCAAACACATGTTCCAATTCCTCTGTCCCACTATCCTCTTAAAAGAAAATCTCTGAGTTTTGATGGAGGTGTCAAGAGAAGATAAATAACATGAAGCATATCACTTTATTTTTGCTTGAATTCTCTCCAGGGAGTTGGATGTGAACACTGAGATATAAAGACATGAGTTTATGAATATAGGATACTTGTGATATCTAGTGAATTTAGTTCTGGGGAGACAATGGTATTGGCTCTATGCCAAAGAGTCTGGAGACAGAATACAAAATAGAGAAAGGTGAGTCTGGTGCAAGGGCTTCAACAGAAGCTGGCAAAACAGATACCAGAAATCTTTCTTTGATTTTTGTCCTCAAAATCTCACCCTAGTAGTTAGAGTCTTGAAGTCAAATGGACTGTTCACTAGGTAATTATCACAAAACTTGAAATATCATTCTATGATTATATTTCTTTGAACCAGAAATTAGTGCCTATTGCTTTGGCAATGGCTTAGTTTCCAAATCCTTCAAAAACTTATAATAGGCCTATTCTCTCCTGTCTTCAGTGGGTATTTCATCAGAAATCATGAATGAACATATCAATAGATGATACCCAGAACAGTGGCTTCAGTCTAGAACTTTGTTGAATTGAGATATGCTGTAGATCTAAGATGAATTCAAGATTTTAGGCACTTAAAATGTATCTCCTGGAAAATTTAAGTATACAATTGTGAGTTGGGTTGTATTGTTATTGAACAGAACTGGCTTTGATATGCTATGAAAGAGCCTGTGACAAAATTATCTTACATTTTAGATGCATGTAACATAGAGACATTATAATATAAAAAAATCTTTAACCAATGTTCAATTCTTATAAAAGTCCAGAGATTTCTGTTTTTTTTTTTTTAATTAGTAGACAGCCAAGAGGAAATTCTTGTTTTGAGACTAAAATTTAAGTGAATAGTAAAACCAAACAAACAGCATGCGTGAATTTATTGAGTTTGCCTGGTAGGAACAAGAAAAAAGTCAGAAATAGATGCATAAAACAGAGAGGTTGGAAAGGGAGAGGAGCAGGAGAGAAAAGGAGGGAGAGAAGGAGAGAGAAAGAGAGAGAGAGAGAGAGAAGTCATGTGTAGCCACTGTTTACTATTTTGTGGGTTCTTCTTTCTTCCACCCTTCTCCACCTCTTTTCTTCCACCTTTTCAACCTCTTAACATTAGGTAAGAGAGAAAAAAATAGAGAGGAAAAGAAAGGGATCCCTGTATAAAGTCAATGGTTGGCAAGCGGGGGTGGGAGGAGGAAATTATAACTAGACTACTTCCTACAGATTAGGAGCTTCAAGCTCCTTGGGACAAGTTTGATCTACATTGTCAGGATATCTTAATTTCTTCTTTTTTTCTGTTTCTTCTTTGCCCATGACTACTTTAAAAAACCACGAACAACAGCAACCAATAACAGCCAACAACCCACTCTGCCTTTCAGGGCCCTAGCATTTATATAATAAACTCTAATAAATCCCCAGAATTTCAAAAGTCACACTATTTGCAAAATCATACCTCTACTAAAGCATGAGGCAAACCATCTGTCAGATGCTGCAAAGCAGCCCATATTCTCACACCTGGGATTAAAACAAACACATATTCTCATAATATTTCTTTTTTAAAAGAAACTAAAATTTCCAAATTATCACTATAGTTATGTTTATGCCGATCTTCCAAGAATTGAACAAAATCACAAAATGGACTGTGAAAATGGACAGTGACATAATAGGGAATTGTAGCACACACACATTATTCTAGTACTCTGGAGGCTAAAGTAAGAGAAACCTTAGTTAAAGATATGCTTAAGCTACAAAGTGAGTTCCAAGTCAACCTGGAATTCTTAGCAAGGACTTATCTTATTTAACAACAACAATAACAACAAAGAGGAGACTGAAAAACAGTTTAGTGAGTAAAAGCACTTGCTACTATATCCGACAGCCTGATTTTAATTCCCATGCCCCACATGGTATAAGGATAGAACATCTCTTTCAAGTTGTACACACACACACACACACACACACACACACACACACACAGAGAGAGAGAGAGAGAGAGACAGTGGTAATTTTCTCTCTCAATCTCTCTCTTTCTCCTCCCTCTCACATACACACATACTTAAAAACAAAATAAATTTTAAAAAAACCAATAAAATGGGAGATGCCAAACATTAAGAGACATAAACACCAAAGAAACAGACATATTGCATGAAGGATATAATGATGGATTTCTTAGGATTAAGTGCAAGTGTGTGTTCAAGGATCAGAGCCTTGCTAGCTGAGTGGTTCTAGTCAACTTTTTTCCTCCATCTCCAGGAAGTACTGTATTTATAATTGTTATCTTATTCATGTTGAAAGGGCACTATAGGCATAAGGTTATTGTGTAATTCAAATGTTGATTTCTGTACCTGACATATCTGGTTGCAATCCTCATTCTGAGAATCTCCTATCTCAATGGTGTATAGACACTGCTCCCCAATTGTCCCCTGATATGCAAAAAAGCAGCTTGCAGACAGTTGATGAGCAGAGAGAATAGGGCTGGAATTCTTACCAGCTAGGGAGGAGGAGCTAGAGAAGGCAGGGGTATTCAGCCCTGGGAGAGTTCCAGGAGAAGTTAAAGAGAGGAGCTGAGCAAGGAGAGCTACAAAGTAAAAGTATCTCTGGAATATATGCTGGAGGAAACCAAATTAGCCTAGAGGGTGAAGAATAGATTAATAACTGCTCAGTTCTTGTTCTCTGAAGCTTGATAAAATAATATAACTGAGTCTCATTTATTTGTGTGATAGCTGGGTTAAGAGAGAAATGGAGAAACAGTTTTATAAAAACAACCTTAACATGGCACACACTGAAAATCTCCACATTCCAAATTAAAATTCACTGTGTTGTAAATTCTATTATTCCACATGGTTCTTAGAAGCTCAAAATAAGGATTGACTAGTAGTAATGAAGAAGAATCTATTCTACACCAGAAATACCCAGGAAAGCAACAAAACTACCTCACTATCAGACTGAAGTTGTAGAATTGACATGATCTAGACAGATTTCTAGCCAATCCCTGATGGCTACTGAGACGTGGTGGGCACAAAGCTTGAATATATTCAGGTGCAGTGCTAGTAAGTCAAAATGAAAATACCCTACTGGAAGAGACCTAAAAACTTGGTTCGTGGTGGATGTCAGGGTAAAACTAATGAGTTAATGAGCAGAAGCTACATGTCCTGGCAAATGCTGATCCTGCTATCAAACCATGGTCTTATACCATGGTGAATGAGAGAGAGAGAGAGATTTTAAACCCATGGCAGGCAGGGAAGAAGCTGTATTGTCTTGAGCGTGAGTGGAAGAAAGCAGTGATATTTTTATATCAGAATTCTTCCAGTGTTAGGCATTACTAAAGTTAAAGATCTGAATGGTTAAAGTGTTAAGATTTCCTAGAAATTGCAGCTCGATGGTTGATTTAGGTTTTTCTGAAATCATTTTGTTTTGTATGTAGGGATGGTGCAGTATTTGAATTAGTTTTATTGGCACCAATTCAGGTTATCTGTGCATACTCAACTTTTTAATAAGTGGTGTTTCTTTAAAACATGTTAAAACTATTCCTCTCTAAAGACCAGAATGGATGATTTCCTGGAAACTAAATGCATGTGCTTATAGTAAACGCATTAGTGAAATGAGTAGTGTGACCACAAGCATTATCTTGTGGAAATATTAATATTCTGTTTTGGTTATTAGATGAAAATAAGGCAAACTCTTGAGATTAGAATATACCACATCAATCACTGGGGAATTTGGTTGAAAATTTATTCTTTGAGACTTCTTCAACCTGGAAAAATCAGTGAAGAGGCAGAAATGCCATGCCATTTGTCTCAAAATAGAAGAACTGGTTAGCATTAAATGTCTAGGCACAGGCTAAACCAAGTTTCTGTACTTATGAATTAGTCATTCTCTAAGGTTTTAGACCTGGAAGATCACAATGATTCCACCTCTAAAGTTAGCATCTGGCAAGGTTCCAATATAGCCAAAGGGAATTATATAGTACTCTATACGTTATGCTTCAAAGATCATAGAGACACCATTGCTTCAGCCCTTAATTCACTCTGATTCATTTTTTTCTCTATCACCCTCCCTCGAAGCCTGAGTAATGGTGGTTCTTTTCTGAATGTATGCCAGCTGTACCCGTTTTGAAGACCTATAGGGATCACGACTAAAGGTAAAGTTAAGTATATAAGCAATAACTCGCTACAGCAAAGCTGGGAGACTTAATATAAAAACTTTGTTACTGTTGAGGAGTGGGTGGATGAAGGCTTTCCCCGAGGCCCTAATGTACAGCGAAGGAAGATAGCACCTCGTTAAAGCCAGCAACAAGCTAGCAGAGCCAGGAATAGCATGAGGCCAGTGATTTGGGAGCTTTTACTGAGGCCCTGACATATGAAGAAGGAACACAGACCATGTATATACTTGATAGAGTTGGTCATGGCTTAGGACCAAGGCCTTTGGAGAGCTGGCATTCAGATTTAGAAAACCCAACTCTTTCCATTGTACCAGGCGATAGTGGACAGTCCTGAGGTCACTGAGTGCTCAGTTTGTACTGCTCTTGAGATTCCTTGTGTTCCTCTTATTTAACATTGCTTGATTATCTTCTGATTTTGTGTCATTGAATGATATTTTCTTTTTTATTTTTAATTTAATTTTTTATTTATTACAATTTATTCACTTTGTATCCCAGCTATAGCCCCCACTCTCGTTCCCTCCCAATTTTCTCCTCCCTTTCTCCCATGCCTCTTCCCCAGTCTACTGATAGGTTCTCCCAATATCCTTCATTCCCTACCTGTTACAGGGCATGGCTGGCGTATCCCACACTCTACCCTGAACTTTCCAGCCCAGGGACTGGGTTTCCTCTCCCCAGAGGCTCCTCACTATAATATAATCCAGATATATTCTCTCTTTGTCTCTCTGTCTCTGTCTCTGTCTCTCTCTCTCTCTCTCTCTCTGTGTGTGTGTGTGTGTGTATGTTAGCGATTTCTGTGTCCCTGCTTTTCTGTGTCCTTGCCTGAAGGGAGACTCTCCTGACCTCTGCCTGTGAAATCAGTGAACTTGCCTAAGAGGTACCCCAATAAACCATATACTTTTAATTTGGCTTAAATTGGCTTATTTTGTCAGCACAGAAAATCTATTATAGATATACCACTCCTTGGCATATACCCAAAAGATGCCCAATCATACCACAACAACATTCGCTCAACTATGTTCATAGCAGCTTTAATTCACAATATCCAGAAGCTAAAAACAACCCAGATGTCCCTCAATCAAAGAATGGATAAAGAAATATGGTAATTTACACAATGGAATACTACTGAGCTATTAAAAACAAGGAACTCTTGCAATCTGCAGTCAAATGGATGAAACTAAAAAATATCCTGAGTGAGGTAACCTAGACCCAGAAAGACACCTGGCATGTATTCACTTATAAGTGGGTATTAGCCATTAGCCATTAGCATAGGATAACCATACTATAACCCACAGACCCAAAGAAGCTAAGTAACAAGGAGGATCCAAGGGAGGATGCTTGAATCTCACTCAGAAGGGAAACTGACTAGACATCAGAAGGGGATGAAGAGAAGGAACTGAGTGGGAGACGGTGTCGGGTGGGAAACAGGGGTGGGGATCAGATGTGGGGTGGGAGAATGAGAGTCAAGAGGGTGGGAGAGAAAGGGAAACTGAGGGGTGTATCTCTGGGACAAGCTGGAGACCTGCCACAGGGTAGGCTCCTAGAAGGATATTGGGGTGACTCTAGTTGAGACTTGTAGCAGTAGAGGACAGGGAGACTCAAGTGGCCACCTTCTAGCCTGGCAGGACTTCCCGTGGAAGGAGGGGGACACTAACCTACCCACGAAACCTTTGACCCCAAATTAACCCTGCCTACAAGATGTGCAGGGATAATGATGGAGCAGAGATTGAGATGGCCAACCAGTGAAGGACATTACCTGAGACCCACCCATGGGAGAGACAACCCCAGACACTATTAATGAAACTCTGTTATGCTTGCAGTCAGGAGCCTAGCATAACTGTCTTCTGAGAGGCTTCATCCTGTAACTGACAGAGATGCAGAGAGCCACAGCCAAATAATAGGCAGAGCTCTGGGAGTGTTGTGAAAGTTGTACGAAGGATTGAGGGAGCTGGAGGAGTCAAGGACACCAAAAAACCTACAGAGTAAATTAATCTGGGCCCATGGTGGCTCATAGAGACTGAACCACTGACCAAAGAGCATCAATGGAATGGACCTAGGCCCCCATACACATATGTAGCAGATGTACAGCTTGGTCCTAATGTGGGTCTCCTAACAGTGTGAGTAGGGGCTGTGTCTGAATCTTTTTTTTTAAATCTTTTATTTTTTTTTATTAATTACACTTTATTCATTTTGTATCCCCCCATAAGCCCCTGCCGATCCCACCCTCCCTCCCCTTTCTGCATGCATGCCACTCCCCAAGTCCACTGATAGGGGAGGTCCTCCTCTCCTTCTTTCTGATCTTAGTCTATCAGTTCTCATCAAAAGTAGCTGCATTGTCCTCTACTGTGGCCTGGTAAGGCTGCTCCCCCGTCAGGGGGAAGTGATCAACAGGCAGGTCAATCAGATTATGTCAGAGGCAGTCCCTCTTCCCATTACTATGTAACCCACTTGGACACTGAACTGCCATGGGCTACACCTGTGCAGGGGTTCCAGGTCATCTCCACAAATAGTCCTTGGTTGGAGTATGAGTCTCTGGGAAGTTCCCTGTGTTCAAATTATCTTGTTCTGTTGCTCTGCTTGTGGAGTTCCCGTTCCCTCCAGCTCTTACTATTTCCCACTTCTTACATAAAATTCCATTCACTCTGCCCATCAGTTGGGCATCAGGCTCAGCATCTGCTTTGACAGTCTATACTGCAGAAGCTTTCAGAGGCCCTCTGTGGCAGGTTTCAAGGTTGTTTCCTGTTTTCTTCTGGCTTTCAGAGGCCCTCTGTAGCGGGTTCCGAGGTTGTTTCCTATTTTCGTTTTCTTCTGATGTCCATTCTCTTTGCCTTTCAGGATGGGGATTGAACATTTTAGTTAGGGTCCTCTCTTTTGCTTAGTTTGTTTAGATGTACAGCTTTTAGTGGGTTTATTCTATATTGTATGTTTATATGAGTGAGTATATACCGTGAGTGTCTTTTTGCTTCTGGGTCAACTCACTCAGGATGATCCTTTCCAGGTCCCACCATTTACCTGCAAATTTCATGATTTCCTTATTTTTCATTGCTGAGTAATACTCCATTGTATAGATGTACCACAGTTTCTGCATCCATTCTTCAGTTGAGGGGCATCTGGGTTGTTTCCAGCTTCTGCCTATTACAAATAAAGCTGCTACAAACATGGTTGAACAAATGTCCTTTTTGTGTACTTGCGCCTCTTTTGGGTATATGCCTAGGAGTGGTATGGCTGGATCTTGAGGAAGCGCTATTCCTAGTTGTCTGAGAAAGCGCCAGATTGATTTCCAGAGTGGTTGTACCAGTTTACATTCCCACCAGCAGTGGAGAAGCGTTCCCCTTTCTCCACAACCTCTCCAGCATGTGTTGTCCCTTGAGATTTTCATCTTGGCCATTCTGATGGGTGTAAGGTGAAATCTCAGGGTTGTTTTGATTTGCATTTCCCTAATGGCTAATGAGGTTGAGCATTTCTTTAAGTGCTTCTCTGCCATTCGATATTCCTCTGCAGAGAATTCTCTCTTTAGCTCTGTTCCCCATTTTTTAAGTGGATTACTTGGTTTGTTGTTTTTCAGCTTGTTTAGTTCTTTATATATATTGGATATGAGTCCTCTGTCAGATAGAGGGTTGGTGATGATTCTTTCCCAATCTGTAGGCAGTCGCTTTGTTTTGATGACGGTGTCCTTTGCTTTACAGAAGCTTTTCAATTTCATGAGGTCCCATTTATTGATTGTTGCTCTTAGAGCCTGTGCTATTGGTGTTCTGTTCAGGAAGGTTTCTCCTGTACCAATGAGTTCTAGGGTTTTCCCCACTTTGTTTTCTAGCCGATTTAATGTGTCTGGTTTTATGTTGAGGTCTTTGATCCACTTGGACTTCAGTTTTGTGCAGGGTGATAAGTATGGATGTATTTTCATTTTTCTACATGTAGACATCCAGTTGGACCAGCACCATTTGTTGAAGATGCTATCTTTTTTCCATTGTATGGTTTTGGCATCTTTGTCAAAAATCAGATGTCTGTAAGTGTGTGGGTTTATTTCTGGGTCTTCTGTTCGATTCCATTGATCCACCATTCTGTTTCTATGCCAGTACCATGCAGTTTTTATAACTGTTGCTCTATAGTACAGCTTGAGATCAGGGATGGAGATACCTCCAGAAGATCTTTTATTGTAGAGGATTGTTTTAGCAATTCTCGGTTTCTTGTTATTCCATACGAAGTTGAGAATTTTTCTTTCCAGGTCTGTAAAGAATTGTGTTGGCAATTTGATGGGAATTGCATTAAATCTGTAGATTGCTTTTGGTAAGATGGCCATTTTTACTATGTTAATCCTGCCAAGCCATGAGCATGGGAGATCTTTCCATCTTCTCATATCTTCCTCTAATTCTTTCTTCAGAGACTTGAAATTTTTTTCATACAAGTCTTTGACTTGCTTGGTTAGGGTTACGCCAATGTACTTCATGTCATTTGTGGCTATTGTGAATGGTGTTGTTTCTCTAATTTCTTTCTCAGCCCTTTTGTCTTTTGTATACAGGAGTGCTACTGATTTTTTTGAGTTAATTTTATATCCGGCCACTTTGCTGAAGGTGTTTATCAGCTGTAGGAGTTCCCTGGTAGAGTTTTTGGGGTCACTCATATATACTATCATATCATCTGCAAATAGTGATAATTTGACTTCTTCCTTTCCCATCTGTATCCCCTTGATCTCCTTCAACTGTCTTATTGCTCTAGCAAGGACTTCCAGCACTATGTTGAAGAGATATGGAGACAGTGGGCAGCCTTGTCTTGTCCCTGATTTCAGTGGGATTGCTTTAAGTTTCTCTCCGTTCAGTTTGATGTTGGCTATAGGCTTGCTGTATATCGCCTTTACTATGTTTAGATATGTGCCTTGTATCCCTGATCTCTCCAGTACTTTAAACATGAATGGATGTTGGATTTTGTCAAATGCTTTTTCAGCATCTAGGGAGATTATCATGTGGTTTTTTTCTTTCAGTTTGTTAATATGGTGGATCACATTGATGGATTTCCGTATATTGAACCACCCCTGAATACCTGGGATGAAGCCTACTTGGTCATAGTGGATAATATCTTTGATGTGTTCTTGTATTCGGTTTGCAAGTATTTTGTTGAGTATTTTTGCATCAATGTTCATAAGGGAGATTGGCCTGAAATTCTCTTTCATTGTTGAGTCTTTGTGAGGTTTAGGTACCAAGGTGACTGTGGCTTCATAGAATGAGTTTGGTAATGTTCCTTCTGTTTCTATTTTGTGGAATAGTTTGAAGAGAATTGGAGTGAGCTCTTCTTTGAAGGTCTGGTAGAATTCTGCGCTGAAGCCATCTGGTCCTGGGCTTTTTTTGGATGGGAGACTTTTGATGACTGCTTCTATTTCTTTGGGGGATATAGGACTATTTAGTTGATTTACCTGGTCCTGATTCAGCTTTGGTGAGTCAAATCGATCAAGAAAATTGTCCATTTCATTTAGATTTTCAAATTTTGTGGCATATAGACTTTTGAAGTAAGTCCTAATGATTGTTTGGATTTCCTCAGTGTCTGTAGTTATGTCCCCCCTTTCATTTCTGATTTTGTTGATTTGGGTGGTGTCTCTCTGCCTTTTAGTTAGCTTGGCTAAGGGTTTGTCG
>NW_026585987.1:9885508-9893023 GCF_907164565.1 Psammomys obesus | reverse complement strand
TTTCCTCTTTTTCTTTTAGTTCCTTCAACTCTGTCTCTTTTATTTCTTTCAGTGATTTAATTATTTCTTCTCTGAAGGCCACAAGCTGTTTGGCTGCATCTTCCCGTATTTCTTTACGGATGGCCCTAATTTGCTTGTCTTTATCTTCCTCCATTTCTTTACAGATAGCCATGATCTGTTTGGTTTTATCTTTCTCTAATTCTTTACGTATTTTATCTGTTTCCTCTATTATTCTCTTCATCAACATAGATGTAAGGTCATGTTCTTGATTTTCTATTATGCTGCATTGTTCAGGGCTGTTTGCCCCTGGATGGCTGTGTTCTGGAGATGCCATATTGCTCTGTCTTTTGTTGGTTGAGCCTTTACTCTGACCTCTACCCATTGGGCTGATTTAGGTTTTGGCTGTTAGTTTCTGTGCTTCCTGGAGTCCTGAGGTAGGGAGTATCCCCTTGGCCGGAAGATGATTTTTCCTGAAGGAGTCCTTCTCTGCTTTTTGGTTATGGTCACTGTATGGCCAGTGTTTCTCCGGAGTTGCCACTGCTCACCTCAGGTTTATAGCCCTGAGTAGTAGCTGTGGTCTATGTTAGGCAGGGGGGGATCTCCTCTTACCCATAGAAGTTCTCAAGACAGCTGCCCCACTGCTGGGTTTCTTGTTATAAATTTAGTGTGCTGCTGCTCACTAAATTTCCATGTACAGTCCTCTGAAGAAACTGCTGATTCCCTAGCTATGGGGTTTTCTCCCAACAGGGAAACTCAGTCTGTTATCCTGGGGCGCACAGTTCTGTCTGAGAATGTGGGAGGTGCACTCAGCAAGTCTCTGGGCCAAAGGCTGATTGCTCTGCTCTGGACCTGGAGAATGTGCACCTAGGTTGAGGTGGCCCCTGGGGGCACTGCTCTGGTCTGGAGGCTGGGTGCCTCACTCTGGACCAGAAGCTGTGTGTCTCTGTCTGGGATGGCGGCTGTAGGCACCGCTCTGGTCCAGACGCTGTGGGTGCAGCCCCCTGAAGGATCAGGGATTCCTACAGTTTTGGCAGTCCAGCCAGGGACAACTGGCCGATCCCTGGCACAGTATCTGAGGGCTGCTGTAATGGCTCTTCAGCTCCTGCAGGTCCGAGGATGCAGCTGTGTGTCCCAGTGCCCCAGGGGAACGCAACAATGGCTGCAGAGCACAGCACTTCTGCCTGCACTAGAGTCTGTGTGAGTCCAGGAAGTGTTTTGGTGCTGGGTGTCCTAAGCGTTAGAGCTGCTGACCCCCTCCGCTGGGGGTTTCCTCCTGCCAGAGACACACAGTCTGGTGCCCTGTTGCTCTGGTGCCCACAGTTCTATCTGAGGCGGCGAATCACGCGCGCAGGCAGGGCTCTGTGCAGGCGCCTTTGTCCCTCCCGGCTCTGGGTCCGGGCTGGCCCCTGGGGCACCCGCGGAACCCGAGTCTTTTCCAGGGGATGTCTGGGTAACCTGGGGTCGGTCCCAATTGTTTCCTGCTCCGTGGGGTTATCTCTCGACTGGGAAATCCAGTCTATGGTGTTGTGGGCCCACAGTTCAGTCTGGGATCGTGACCAGATCGCGCTGGCGGGTAGCTCTGGGCTGGCGACCAAGCGCCTGGCGGAACGGGGATCTCTTCCGTGGTTTAGCCGGGTGAGTTAAAGCTGATTGAATCTCCCACCATGGGGTATCCTCTCACCTGAGAAACACAACCACTTGTGTTTTATGGCCGCGAGTTCTGATTGCTGGTCACTGTGCCAATCCTGCTGTGCTGCTCCTCAGAATGAGAGTCCTCCCGGCGCTGCCATCTTGCCCCGCCTGTGTCTGACTCTTTTGTCTGCCTTAGGACTAGATCCCTTAGCTGGGCTGCCTTGTCTGGCCCCAGTGGAATAGGATGCATTTAGTCCTGGTGCAACGTGATGTACCAGGGTGGGTTTGGATTGGTGTGGGGGTAGGGGATCCTCTTTTCTGAGGAAAAGTGAAGGGAGAAAAGGGGGAAAATGTGGGAGGGTGTGTGTGGGGGAATAGGGAGTTCGTTTAGGATGTAAGATGAAGGACAAGAGGACAGAAGGCCTGTTGAGAAAAGACAAACTGAAAGTGGGGACATCTCTGTGATAATCTGGAGACCTAAGTCAGGGTAGGGCCCTGGGAGGCTATGAGGGGTACCCAAGCAGAGACTCCTGGTAGCAGGGGCCATACAGACTGAAGAGGACATCTTCTAACTAGACTTGCCTTCTGGTAGAGGAAGGGCAACACCAACGCACCCACAAAAATATCAACCCAAAATTTACCCTGCCTACGAGATGGACAGGGATAAAGATAGAGCAGATAGAGCAGAGGCTGGGGGAATGCCCAGCCAATGCCTGGCTCAATCAAAGACGTGCCCTATAGCAGAGTGCTAACCCCTGACACTATGAATTATACTCTGCTAAGCTTGCAGATAGGAGCCTGTCACAGTTGTCCTCTGAGACGCTCTACCCATCATTGCCTCAAAACAGATGCTGAGACTCACAGCCAAACATTGGTTGATGCATATGGAGTCTTGGGGAATAGTGGGAGGAAAGAGAAAAAGACCAGGAAGTGACAAGAGCTCCACAAGAAAAGACAAACAAACAAAACAAAACAAAACAAACAGAAAACACCACCAAAACAAAACAAAACAAAACAAAAACCAAAGGAAAAAAAAAACAAAAAAACCAAAGCCAAAACCATACCAAAACAAAAAACAGAGCCAAAAAAACCAGAGGGGTTTGCTGAGACTGAAACATCAACCAAGGACCATGCATGGACTGGACTTAGGCCCCGTACAAAAATGTACCAAAATAACATCCTTAGCAACTTATTAAAAGCAGAAAATTCAGAATAACTAGAGGCTATGATAGACAGTAGCAGATGAGCACTATGTGGTAGAGATGTCTATATTCCAGTTGGTAGTTTTGCCTTATGCACTCGTGGCTTTGGGGCCCGCATCGAAAACATTCCCTAAGACTGAGAGACAAGACTTTGCACAGATACAGTTGAAATCTTAACATTTGTCATGCAGATTTGCTTGAAGTATTCAGATATGAATTTCCTTTATTAAGAATTTAACCAGGGTTACCACCAATAAAGCACCACTAAAACTGGTAAAGCTGGGTCAGCAAGTTCATTCCTTTAGAAACATTAATTCCACCATGTTTTTTTTGAGAAAAAAAAAATTTGAACAAAATTATTCAAACCTAGGACCTCCATTGACACAAAGTTGAAAGAAAGCATCTTTACAGACCACTAAAGTTGATGTAGTTTCTTTCATCTTGAGTTGTAGAAACTGTCTCATTCTTCTTACATTAAAAATTTCATTTCTTTTTGTAAAATTCACCTCGAGTGTTTGAAAACACTCATCATAAAATTATATTTTAGGAAATTATGTTAAAAGGTTATACTAAAAAAGAAAAATGCTCTCCTCTGAATATAATTAATTAATAACTGTATTTATAGGCTTAGTCCTTGTAAGTTATAACTGGTTATATCTATATTCATTTATATGGACACAGACATGTATTATATTATGTTTGCTCAATTAGAATGTTGTCTAATTTTATGTATTTAATTATATAATATAGAAGTAATAATATATAAACAAATATATGTAATATACAAGTATATAATTACATATATAATTAGGCAGCATTCATCATGGTCATATACTAACTATATATAAATAAATACTTAAAATATATTATGTCTCATTATATACGTATATATAATATGTACATATAGACATATACACATATAAATACACACATATTTGTATAAATGTGTCATACATACCTGTGAATACACAGAAACTTACACATGCACATATGCTATGTATAATTTTCTTAGTGTGATAACACAGCCTTCATTTCTCAGGCTGATCCAAAATTCAAGTGACCTCAATAGGTAAAGATTTTCACTGTGGTATTGGCTATTATTTTCCTTTTCTGCAGACATGGTTCACTGAAGGGGAAGCATGAAACAAGGGAAAACTGCTGGAGGCTCTGGAACATGGGAAAAACTGAGTGAATGTCTTGTAGTGATTTGGATTTCACTCCAAGGTTCGGTAAGCCCCAGAGTAGCAGTTCATGTTTAATTCAGTTTGTGAATGGTAAGTTGAAGCTACATGAAAAAGTTTTCCACTATTTATGCAATGAAGCTTACCAAGATTAAAAGAAAAACACCTTTACAATGGATGGCAGATCTTAACTCTTCACTGCTGAATGGGAAGCATTCATAGATTTAATGTCATGTTCTAAAGATTAGAATAATATTTTTAAGACAATACATAGTTAGACAGTATACAATCAATTCTCCAAAAGGGAGGGATAATAATACTTTTATGGAAGGTTGATAGATCTCTGTGTGTGGGGGGGTTATGCTCAGCTCAAATTGCCATTTCTCTGTGGTTGCATATGATATGGAGAAGATTAGTATAGTGAGTTTATAAAAACTGAGCTCACACCCAGGTGGCTATTGAGAAGTCTTGCTTCATGATTACTAGTGGTTCTCCCTCATAATTTTAACAAAACCTGTAGACCTAGGATTGGGAACTAAACAATTGGGCCTTGATTCTAGGAGAATTTACATGACATTGTCTATCTGATTCATACATTTTAAAAGACTAGATTTAACATAAAACTTTCCAAAAATCATTGATAATTTTGTATCCCTAAAGCACATGATTATAAAAATCCTGGTTGGGTTTTCATTTCTTTCACGTTTTACTATTTTCCAAAGTGATGCAAATGTTAGATCACTTTCTTCAAAATCAGTTAAAATTATTACTTGTTATATATTTTAATGGTTCAATAATTTTTTATTATGATTTATTCACTTTGTATCCCAGCTGTAGCCCCCTGTCTAATCCCCTCCCAATCCTGCCCTTCTTCCCTCATTTTTTCCCATGACCCTCCCCAAGTCCCCTGATTGAGGAGTTCCTCCTCCCCTTCCATCTGACCCTAGCCTATCAGCTCTTATCAGGACTGGCTGCATTGTCTTCCTCTGTGGCCTGGTAAGGTTACTCCCTGCTTAAGGGGAAGTGATTAAAGAGTCAGCCACTGAGTTCATGTCAGAGACACCCCTATTCCCCACACTAGGGAACCCACTTGGAGGCTGAGCTGCCATGGGCTACATCTGAGCAGGGTTCTAGGTTATATCCACGCATGGTCTTTGGTTGGAGTATCAGTCTCAGAAAAGACCCCTAGGCCCACATTTTTGTTGTTGTTGTTATTCTTTTGCTCTCCTTGTGGAGCTCCTGTCCCCTTCTGGTCTTTCATCTCCCTCTTCTCTCATAAGTAGTCCCTGCACTCTGCCCAAAGTTTGACTACGAGTCTCAGCAGCTGCTTCAATACCCTGCAGGGTAGAGTCTTTCAGAGGCCCTCTGTGGTAGGCTCCTGTCCTGTTCCCTTTTTTCTCCCTCTTCCAATCCTATTCCTTTTGCCTTTCTGAGTGAGGAATGATCATCTTACCCAGAGTCCTCCTTCTTGATTAGTTTCTTTATGTGTTCAGATTTTAGTATGTTTATCCTATATTATATGTCTAATATCCACTTATAAGTGAGTATATACCATGTGTGTCTTTCTGCTTCTGGGATACCTCACTCAGGATGATCTTTACTAGTTCCCACCATTTGCCTACAAATTTCATGAATTTCTTTTTTTTTTAATTGCTGAGTAGATTAAATTGTGTAAATGTACCACAATTTCTGTATCTATTCCTCATTTTTTTTCTTTAATTAAGGGACATCTGGGTTGTTTTTAACTTTATAGTGATTTCCATTGACAAACCATTACTTGTCAGTCTTTTGTACCTTCCATCCAATACAGATGCTCCTATATTAACTCACTTTAAGATTAAATTTAAAGTATTTCATTAATATTTCCAATTCTGTAAGTAATGAAGATATATACAATCAAGTGCAATCCGGAAGGGAGGTATGCATTACGCCAAGGTATATCTATGAGATATTTATAAACCATTGAAGAAACCACATCTTGAGTGATTGGGTAAATATATTTGAATTTCAGAAAATATAGCTAATTGTAACTGCCATTTATAAGTATCACAAATAAAGTAAGGTATGTTATAATTTAATCTTATAGTGAGGATAGACCATTAACAACTAACTTCATTTATTGTTCCATTCATATAATGAGATATCCTACCGTATTTACTCTGTTAGGAAAATCTATGACAGAAAACCTTGATTTCTTCTAAGTCTAACAATGTTTTTATGAAACCTAAGTTTCACAGATCTTGATGGCATGAGTACACCATCCATGACATAGTTCATGAAATTGAATGGGAGAATTCTATATATCTAGTTCTTTTGCGAGCAAATTAGAGACAGACAGCACTCTATCATTATCAATATGATCAATCTTATTGGTGATGCTTCTAGTTGACCAAAAGCTGTGATGGAAACAACTGAAACTCAGCCAGTCTTACTCTTACCCATGGAAATTCCCTCCCTCACTGATCACTTAGGTTTGTTTTCCCTCCTATAACTGATCTCAGTTATAGGAAACCCTAGTGTAATATCTCCATCCAACTCTAGAAACATCTTAACAGAGGACAGGATTGGCTTTACTGCGGAGGAATGTTAAAATCTTATGATCTATGTAAAATGTTCAGGAAGTTACCTAAAACCAGAAAAAACTGGTAGAGATTAGATGGAGAGAAAGCATGATAACTTTGGACAGAAAATATTGTATTATAGAGGCTTTAATTGTTAAGGCTACTTAATTGTTTTGTTTTTATGCTCAGAAATCACATAGCAAGAACCCTCCCATGACCAAAATTTCAAATCAAAAGCTTCCTTGCAGTAACAGTTAATAAAAAAGGAGGCCATGAATTTGAAAGAGAGAAGAAAGTTAAAGAAAAGAATGTGAATTGAAAATTATAATTATTTTGTAATCTCAAAAATAATAAAATGCTTAAAAAGTAAAACAGAGGAAGCTTTCATGTGTTGAAGTTACTTTCCTACCTAAAAACTGTTCGAGCTGTTGAGATAGAAAAACAGGAAATTATTTTCAATTTGAGTTGGAGTCCTGAATGATGACTCTCTTCTCACCTATAATTCATGCTGGCATCTTTAGCAGGGATACTGAAGGACAAGGAGTCAGAACTTGGAAAAGCCAACAGCAACTTTATAAACATTTTAGAGATCTCAGCTTTGCTCAGTGAAACCGCCAGGGTGCTTTTTGATTTCTTCCTAAAATCATAGCATTAAGGAAAGAGTGGCAGAAGCGCATCCTGCTTCTCTGGCCCTCCAGCACCATTCAAGGCTTTCTGAAATTGTCTTAAAATAAAAACCAGATCAAAACGACTTCAACATATTTTAAAACAATGATCAAAAGAAAGGATGGAAATGAAAAGTTTGGCAGTCATATTAATCTAAAGAACTTAGATTTAGTAACTCATTGATTATATATAAGGTTGTAGGTGGCAGCAAGAAGTTACTTGAAATTGTGTGTGTGTGTGTGTGTGTGTGTGTGTGTGTGTGTGTGTGTGTGT
>NW_026585987.1:9813534-9885498 GCF_907164565.1 Psammomys obesus | reverse complement strand
TGTGTGTGTGTGTGTGTGTGTGTGTGTGTGTGTGTGTGTGTGTGTGTAAAGAACAGACAGAGCTTTGGTGTTAATTTGGAATTTCCCTAGTCTTAGTTCACATTTGACAAGGGTTATCTTTGTGGAAATTATTGAGGTGGTAGATTGTTGGTACAGAATTGAAAATAAGTTGCTTAGAGATTACCAAGAAAAATTCAAGGTTTGGACAAGAGTATCAGCTAAAAGAAAAAAAAAAAAAACAACAATGTGTCTTCACCCCAATTACACTCTGAATATAAAGCTACTCTTGAGTACTAAAGCGTCATTGTTTTATGATTTCCTCAGGATTTATTATGAGACCCTTACCCTCCCCCAGAAATTATGATAAGAATCTAAGAAGAAAGAAATGCTATGGATAAGCTCACTGAGGCCCATGAAGAAATAGAGAAGAGTGTTTTAGCAATCCATTGCTCATGAAGACAGAGTCCCAGGGAAGTCTTGGGCTTGAAATGGAGACCATTTCTTACTCTCTCAGCATTCCTTAATTGCTTCTAGTTCTTTGTCTAGGGTCGAGGCTTCATTAGTTTTAGCCCTTCCATGTCAGCATGTCGATTGCTGTCATCCCTGTCCATGTCGTGTTTATGCAGACACGCTAATGAGTGTAGCTTCACGAGTGCAGCTTCTCTGACATTTCTACAAGTCAAAATAATGTCAAGTGGTCAACCTTAAGATAATATAAAACAAGTAATATTGTATGAACTGAGGTTATATGTATGAACTTAGCTTTTATATATTACATATATATAACTGAGGTTATATATATTACATATGAATATATACAAGAACATAGATTATTGAGATCATGAACCTTAGAGAGGTAACATGAATGAGGTGTATGGAAAGGGTTGGAGGGAGGAAAGGGAGGGAAAAGAGATAGTTCTATTTTTATTTTATTTTATCAATTACACTTTATTCAATTTGTATACCCCCATAAGCCCTTCCCTCCTCCCCTCCCAGTCCCACCCTCCCTCCCCCTTCTTCACGCATGTTCCTCCCCAAGTCCACTAATAGGGGAGGTCCTTCTCTCCTTTCTTCTGATCTTAGTCTATCAGATCACATCAGGAGTGGCTACATTGTCATCTTCTGTGGCCTGGATAGTTCTATTCTAATTAAAAAATTAAAGGGTTGATCTCAAGACTCCAAAAGAAAATTACAAGTAGGAATAGGATTTAAACAGTGATACAGAATCTGGAGAGAAGATTCAGTGTTTAAGGGCTCTGTATGCTCTTCCAGAGAACCAGTGTTCAATTACCATAACCAACACTGTAGCTCACACCTCTAGTCCCTGGGTATCGGAAGTCTTCTTCGGGCCTCTTGGAAGCTAGGCATGCACATGGTACATAGACATACATGCAGATAAACCACATTAAAAAAAAGGTTACAACAAAAAAATCTACATAAACATGCATGCAGACAAGCCACTTATTTAAATAAAATAAAAATTTTAAGTGTGACAACAAAATTATGTGTCTTGATTAGAGTCCACTGAGCTTTCAAATTTTGTTTCATTCATTGTACCTTCACTATCTTACATATATGCTGCTCAAATATTGGACATCTTCCAAGTCTTATCCATTTTGTATGGTTACTTATTAGCTATGTTGCACATTTAAAGTATTTTGTAAGTTACTTTCAGGAGAAAAATATTTAAAATACTCCATTAAATAAATGATCATATCTATGATAATAGACAGGTTGGTATCAGGCAGATGGCAAGGAAAAGCATTTTGGAGCTTTTTTTTTTCCCAGAACTTCTCAATTATTCTTCACATTTCTAATCATTTGATTTTTTTGTTGTTGTTGTTGTGAAACAGCATTTAACCTAGCAGACTAAGGTGGCCTGGAACTCCTGGTTTTCCTCCTGCCTCAGCTTCTGATGTGTTGAGATTACAGGAATTCACCACTATTCCTGGATATCACATTTTTATTTGAACTATGAATAATAAACATAGATACTCACATTAATTCATAGAGAAATTGCCATTGTAGTTTAGTTTGCCCCCAAGCAATGTAGATATAAGCCAGGCTTGTTGGAGCATGCCTTTAGTCCCAACACTCAGGTAGGTAGAGGCAGGCACATCTTTGAGTTCAAGACCAGCTTGAACTGGTCTACAAAAAGTGAGTCAAGGACAGTCAAGGCTGCTCAGAGAAACCCTGTCTCAAAAAACCAAATCAAACCAAACCAACAACTAAAGGATGTAAATATATTTTAAAATGCAATTGACATCTCAAATATATTTTTCATCCTTCTCTACACACAGTGTAGGTAATGGTACAAACATACTCTCTTAATTCTTCTCCCAGGTGCCACTTTTCTAACCTTTTCCTCTTTATGATGCTTGACTGCCGCATCCTTGGGGAACCCAATTTCCAGGGACTCATCTCCCTCAGCATAGGAGGGTAACACTTTGACCTTGGCTTCAAGACTGAGATGAAAGTTGAGTTGTGCTGAGAGAACCCTTTCTGTATTTTGATAATTTGCTGTTTTCCTTGATTTTGCTTTCCAGATGACATTTTAGATAACTGAACTTTTTCCCCCATTGGTTTTCAGATGTTTTAGATTTTCCAACCTTTAACTCTTTTTCCATCTTTCAATGTTAAATTCTCGGAATTGGTGCATGAGAGGTATCCGTTTTTCAAGATGACTTCTGCAGAAGAAGCACCTGGTAATCCTTGTCTTATGTGAGTCTGGAAAATTCCATAATAGTTTTTAAAGAATCTTCAGTTTCTGTTTTTGTGCTCTCTCTCCCCCATCAAAAAATTTTGCTAAGTGCTTGAAATAGATATCTCTGGAAATCTGACTACAGAGTAGCTTTTAAGAGGCTGGAGCCATAGTCCTCCACAGTTATCACCCTGATGTTCCAGAGGCAAGAGAGTTATACAACCGGGCACACCAGCCTCCGACCTGCCCCACTGTGTTCAGCAGACTGGTGCTTTTTTAAGTCAGACAATTGTCTTAATCATGCCCTAATTATTATCTTGGGAAACTTTTAGTCATTTATCTCTCTTGCTCATCTCCCTCACTCTATTGCCACGTTTGACTGAACATTTTCCAGGGTGATGCCCTCTTTTGATATCTGTGCCATTTCCAGCCCCACTGCCACCACACATTCTATTACCAGAAATATGTTGATTTCATCTCTGCTTCCTCCTGTCTTTTTTTATTTAATTTAATTTTTTTTTTAGTATTAGTTGAAGTCTCCCACTATTAAAATGTTGGGATCAATTTGTGATTTAAGCTTTAATGTTTCATTTCTTTTTTTTTTTTACCCTTTTCTTTTTTTATACTCTTTTTATTTTTTTATTATTAGTTACATTTTCTTAACTTTGTATCCCAGCTGTATCCTGCTCCCTCATTCCCTCCTAATCCGACTCTCCCTCCTCTCCTCCCTGCCCCTTTCCAAGTCCACTGATTGGGGAGGACCTCTTCCCCTTTCATCTGACCCTGTTTTATCAGGTATCTTCAGGACTGGTTGCAAAGTCCTCCTCTGTGGCCTAGCAGGACAGCTCCTCCCTTGGTGGGGGTGGGGAGGTCAAAGAGCCTGCCATTGAGTTCCTGTCAGAAATAGTCCCTGTTCCCCTTACTATGAGAAACCAATAGTTTACTGAGCTACCACAGGCTACATCCAAGCATAGGTTCTAGGTTATATCCATGCATGGTCCTTGGTGGAATATCAGTCTCAGAAAAGACTCTTGTGCCCAGATATATTTGGTCCTTGTGGAGCTCCTATCCTTTCCACGACATACTAACTCCCCCTTCTTTCATATGATTCCCTGCACTCTGCTGAAGGTTTGGTTATGAGTCTTAGTATCTGTTTTGATACAATGCTAGGTAGAGTCTTTCAGAGGCCCTCTGAGGTAGGTTTCTGTCTTACATCCAATGCACATCCCATTTGTCTTTCTAAGTGAGGATTGATCATCTTAATCCATGTCTGCTTTCTTGTTTATCTTCTTTAGCTGTATAGATTTCATTATGTTTATCATATCTTATAGGTCTATATAAATGAGTATATACCATGTTTGTCTTTTTCTTTCTGGTATACCTCACTCAGAATGATCTTTTCTAGATCCCAACATTTGTCTGCAAATTTCATGATTTCCTCATTTTTTGATTGCTGAGTAATATTCCATTGTGTAAAAACACCACAATTTCTGTATCCATTACTCCATTGATGGACATCTGGGTTTTTCCCAGGTTCTGGCTATTACAAATAAAGCTGCTACAAACATGGTTGAACAAATGTCCTTGCTGTATAATTGAGCAAATTTTGGGTATATGCCTAGGCGTGCTATAGCTGGATCTTGAGGAAGCACTATTCCTAATTGTCTGAGAAAGCACCAGATTGACTTCCAAAGTGGTTGTACCACTTTACATTCCCACCAGCAATGGAGGAGGGTTCCCCTTTCTCCACAACCTCTCCAGCATGTGTTGTCACTTGAGTTTTTGATCTTAGCTATTTTGATGGGTTTAAGGTGAAATCTCAGGGTCATTTTGATTTGCATCTCCCTGATGGCTAAGGATGTTGAACATTTCTTTAAGTGTTTCTCTGCCATTCTATATTCCTCTACAGAGAATTCTGTGTTTAGCTCTATACCCCATTTTTTAATTGAATTACTTGATCTATTGCTTTTTAAATTCTTTAGTTCTTTATATATGCTGGATATCAGCCCTCTGTAAGATATAGGGTTGGTGAAGATCCTTTCCCAGTCTGTAGGCTGTCATTTTGTTCTGATGACAGTGTCTTTTGCTTTACAGAAGCTTTTCAGTTTCATGAGGTCCTATTTATTGATTATTGCTTTTAGAGCCTGTGCTGTTGGTGTTCTGTTCAGAAAGTTGTCTCCTGTACCAGTGAGTTCTAGGCTGTTCCCCACTTTTTCTTCTAACCGATTTAGAGTATCTGGTTTTATGTTCAGGACTTTGATCTACTTGGACTTTAGTTTTGTTCAGGGTGATAAATATGGATGTATATTCATTTTTTCTGCACGTAGACATCCAGTTGGACCAGCACCATTTGTTGAAGATGCTGATTTTTTTTCCATTAAATGGTTTTGGCTTCTTTGTCAAAAATCAAGTATTCATACATGTGTGGGTTTATTTCTGGGTCTTCTATTCAGTTCCATTGATCCTTCTTTCTGTTTCTATGCCAATACCATCCAGTTTTTATTACTATTGCTCTGTAGTACAGCTTGAGATTGGGGATGGAGATACCTCCAGATGATCTGTTGTACAGGATCGTTTTGGAAATTCTGGTTTTGTTTTTGTTTCTCCATATGAAGCTGAGAATCTTTTTTTCAAGGTCTGTAAAGAATTGAGTTGGTATTTTGATGGGAATTGCATTGAATCTGTAGATTGCTTTTGGCAGGATGGCCATTTTCACAATGTTAATCCTACCAATCCATGAGCCAGGTGATCTTTCCATCTTCTGAGATCTTCTTCAATTTCTTTCTTCAGAGACTTTAAGTTTTTCTCAAACAGGTCTTTTACTTGCTTGGTTAATGTCACCAAAAGGTACTTCATGTTATTAGTGGCTATTGTGAAGGGTGTTGTTTCTCTGATTTCTTTCTCGGCCCTTTTGTCTTTGGTATACAGGAGGGCTTCTGATTTTTTTGAGTTGATTTTGTATCCTGCCACTTTGTTGAAGGTGTTTATCAGCTGAAGGAGTTCTCTGTTTGAATTTTTGGGGTCGCTCATGTATACTATCATATCATCTGCGAATGGTGACACTTTGACCTCTTCCTTTCCAATTTGTATCCCTTTGATCTCCTTTAGTTGTTTTATTGCTCTGGCTAGGAATTCAAGTCCAAAGTTTAAGGGATTCAGAGAGAGTGGGCAGCCTTGTCTTGTCCCTGATTTCAGTGGGATTGATTTAAGTTTCTCTCCATTGAGTTTGGTGTTGGCTATAGGCTTGCTGTATATTGCCTTTACTATGTTTAGATATGTGCCTTGTATTCCTGATCTCTCCAAGACTTTAAACATGAATGGGTGTTGGACTTTGTCAAGTGCTTTTTCAGCATCTAAGGAGATGATCATGTGGTTTTTCTCCTTCAGTTTGTTTATGTGGTGGATTACATTGATGGATTTCTGTATGTTGAACCACCCTTGCCTGCCTGGGATGAAGCCTACTTGGTCGTGGTGGATGATATCTTTGATGTGTTCTTGGATTCGGTTTGCAAGTATTTTATTGAGTATTTTTGCGTCAATGTTCATAAGAGAGATAGGTCTGAAGTTCTCTTTTTTGTTGGGTCTTTGTGTGGTTTAGGTATCAGGGTGACTGTTGCTTCATAGAATGAGTTTGGTAATGTACCTTCTGTTTCTATTTTGTGGAATAGTTTGGACAGAATTGGAGTCAGCACTTCTTTGAAGGTCTGGTCGAAGTCTGCACTGAATCCATCTGGCCCAGGGCTTTTTTTTTTTTTTTTTTGGATGGGAGACTATTGATGATTGCTTCTATTTCCCTGGGGGATGTAGGACTATTCAATCTTTCTACAGGATCTTGACTTAATTTTGGTATATGGAATCTATCAATAAAGTTGTCTTTTAGATTTTTGAATTTTGTGGCCTATAGGCTTTTGTAGTATGACCTAATAATTGTTTAGATTTTTTCGATGTCTGTAGTTATGTCCCCCTTTTCATTTCTGATTTTGCTGTTTTGGATAGTTTTTCTCTGTCTTTTAGTTAGTTTGGCTAACAGTTTGTTTATCTTGTTGATTTTCTCAAAGAACCAGCTCCTGGTTTCATTAATTTTTTGAATAGTTTTGTTTCTAAATGATTGATTTCAGCCCTGCATTTGATTATTTCCAGCCGTCTGCTCCTCTTGGGTGTATTTGCTTCTTTTTTTCCTAGGGCTTTTAGTTGGTCCATTAATTTGCTTGTATGAGATGTCACAAATTTCTTATTGAAGGCACTTAGTGCTATTAATTTTCCTCTGAGCACTGCTTTCATTGTATCTCATAAATTTGGGTATGTTGTACCTTCATTTTCATTGAATTCTAGTAAGTCTTTAATTTCTTTATTTCTTCCTTAACCTAGCTATCATTGAGCAGCAAGTTGTTCAGTTTCCATGTGCTTGTATGCTTTTTTCTAATTCCATTGTTGGTGAGGTCCAGCTTTAGTCCATGGTGGTCAGATAGAACACAGGGGATTAGTTCAATCTTCTTGTATCTATTGAGGCTTGCTTTGTGACCAACTATATGGTCTATTTTAGAGAAGGTTCTATGAGGTGCTGAAAAGAAGGTATACACTTTTGAGTTTGGTTGGAAAGTTCTGTAGACATCTATTAGGTCCATTTGATTTAGGACCTCTGTAAGTGCCTTTATTTCCTTATTAGGCTTCTGTCTAGGTGATCTGTCCTTTGTTGAGAGTGGGGTGTTGAAGTCTCCCACTATTAAGGTGTTGGGATTAATGTGTGATTTAAGTTTTAGTAATGTTTCATTAATAAATGTATGTGCTCTTGTATTTGGGCATATATGTTCAGAATTGTGATGTCCTCTTGGTGCATTTTTTCCTTTGATGAGAATGTAGTTCCCCTCCTCATCTTTTTTGATTGATTTTTGTTGAAAGTCCATTTTATTAGATATAGGATAGCTACCCCAGCTTGTTTTCTGGGTCCATTGGCTTAAAAGACATTTTTCCAGCCCTTTACTCTGAAGTAGTGTTTTTCTTTGTTCCAGAGGTGCGTTTCTTGGATGCAGCAGAATGTTGGATCCTGTTTCCACACCCATTCTGTTAGTCTGTCTCTTTTTATTGGAGAGTTGAGTCCATTGATGTTGATAGATAATAGTGACCAATGAATGTTAGTTCCTTTTATATTGGAGGCAGTGGTATTACTGTGTTTCATACTTTTTTCTTTTAATTTTTGTTGGGATATTATATGTATGCTATGATTTTTTTTGGGTGTAGTTGCTTTTGTTGGATTGGAGTTTTCATTCCAGTATCTTCTGTAGGGCTGGTTTGCCATGTAGATATTGCATAAATTTAGTTTTGTCATGGAATGTTTTGTTTTCTCCATCTATGTTGATTGAAAGGTTTGCAGGGTGTAGTAGTCTGGATTGACATTTGTGGTCTCTTAGAGTCTGCATGACACCTGCCCAGGCCCTTCTGGCTTTCATAGTTTCTGATGAGAAGTCTGATGTGATTCTGATAGGTCTACCTTCATATGTTACTTGGCCTTTTTCTCTTGCTGCTTTTCTTTGTTCTGTAGATTTAGTGTTTTGACTATGAAGTGATATGTTTCTTTTCTGGTCTAGTCTATTTGGTGTTCTGTAGGCCTCTTGTATATTTATGGACATCTCTTTCTTTAAGTTGGGAAAATTTTCTTCTATGATTTTTGTGAAAATATTTTCTGGACCTTGGAGCCTGGAGTCTTCTTTTCATCAACTCCTACTATTCTTAGATTTCGTCTTTTCATGACGTCCTTGATTTTTTGGATATTTTGTGTTTGGGACTTTTCTGATTTTACTTTCTGTTTGAGAGAAGTATCAATTTCTGCAAGTGTGTCTTCAGCTCCAGAGATTCTCTCTTCCATCTCTTGTATTCTGTTGGTGATGCTTACCTTTGTGGTTCCTGATCTTTTCTCCAAGTTCTCCAGCTCAAGGGTTTTCTCATTTTGTGTTATCTTTATTTTTTCTAAATCTGTTTTCATGTCTTGCACCATTTCCTTCATCTGTTTGAATGTGGATTCCTGTCTCTCTATGATGGTCTCTATTTTTTTTTTTTTATTCATTTCCTCCCTATATGCCACTAATTGTATCTCTACTTGTGCCTCTATTTTTTTTGTCTATGTTTGCTTGTGCTTCTTTTTTTTTAATTTTTTTATTAATTACACTTTATTCATTTTGTACCCCCCCATAAGCCCCTCCCTCCTCCCCTCCAGATCCCACCCTCCCTCCCCTTTCTGCATGCATGCCACTCCCCAAGTCCACTGATAGGGGAGGTTCTCCTCTCCTTTCTGATCTTAGTCTATCAGTTCTCATCAAAAGTGGCTGCATTGTCCTCTACTGTGGCCTGGTAAGGCTGCTCCCCCCTCAGGGGGAGGTGATCAAAGAGCAGGCCAATCAGATTATGTCAGAGGCAGTCCCTCTTCCCATTACTATGTATCCCACTTGGACACTGAACTGCCATTGGCTACATCTGTGCAGGAGTTGTAGGTTATCTCCACGAATAGTCCTAAGTTGGGGTATGAGTCTCTGAGAAGTTCCCTGTGTTCAAATTATCTTGTTCTGTTGCTCTGCTTGTGGAGTTCCCGTCCCCTCCAGCTTTTACTATTTCCCACTTCTTTCATAAAATTCCATTCACTCTGCCCATCAGTAGGCCATCAGGCTCAGCATCTGCTTTGACAGTCTATACTGCAGAGGCTTTCAGAGGCCCTCTGTGGCAGGTTTCAAGGTTGTTTCCTGTTTTCTTCTGGCTTTCAGAGGCCCTCTGTAGCAGGTTCTGAGGTTGTTTTCTATTTTCTTTTTCTTCTGAAGTCCATCCTCTTTGCCTTTCAGGATGGGGATCGAACATTTTAGTTAGGGTCCTCTCTTTTGCTTAGTTTGTTTAGCTGGACAGATTTTAGTGGGTTTATTCTATGTTGTATGTTTATATGAGTGAGTATATACCATGGGTGTCTTTTTGCTTCTGGGACAACTCACTCAGGATGATCCTTTCCAGGTCCCACCATTTACCTGAAAATTTCATGATTTCCTTATTTTTCATTGCTGAATAATACTCCATTGCATAGATGTACCACAGTTTCTGCATCCATTCTTCAGTTGAGGGGTATCTGGGTTGTTTCTAGCTTCTGGCTATTACAAATAAAACTGCTACAAACATGATTGAGTCCTTTTTGTGTACTTGAGCCTCTTTTGGGTATATGCCTAGGAGTGGTATGGCTGGATCTTGAGGAAGCGCTATTCCTAGTTGTCTGAGAAAGCGCCAGATTGATTTCCAGAGTGGTTGTACCAGTTTACATTCCCACCAGCAGTGGAGAAGGGTTCCCCTTTCTCCACAACCTCTCCAGCATGTGTTGTCCCTTGAGATTTTCATCTTGGCCATTCTGATGGGTGTAAGGTGAAATCTCAGGGTTGTTTTGATTTGCATTTCCCTAATGGCTAATGAGGTTGAGCATTTCTTTAAGTGCTTCTTTACCATTCGATATTCCTCTACAGAGAATTCTCACTTTAGCTCTGTTCCCCATTTTTTAAGTGCATTACTTGGTTTGTTGCTTTTCAGCTTCTTTAGTTTTTATATATATTGGATATGAGTCCTCTGTCAGATAAAGGGTTGGTGATGATTCTTTCCCAATCTGTAGGCTATCGTTTTGTTCTGACGACAGTGTCCTTTGCTTTACAGAAGCTTTTCAATTTCATGAGGTCCCATTTATTGATTGTTGCTCTTAGAGCCTGTGCTGTTGGTGTTCTGTTCAGGAAGTTTTCTCCTGTACCAATGAGTTCTAGGGTATTCCCCACTTTTTTTTTCTAGCCGATTTAATGTGTCTGCTTTTATGTTGAGGTCTTTGATCCACTTGGACTTCAGTTTTGTGCAGGGTGATAAGTATGGATCTATTTTCATTTTTCTACATGTAGACATCCAGTTGGACCAGCACCATTTGTTGAAGATGCTATCTTTTTTCAATTGTATGGTTTTGGAATCTTTGTCAAAAATCAGGTGTCTGTAAGTGTGTGGGTTTATTTCTGGGTCTTCTGTTTGGTTCCATTGATCCATCATTCTGTTTCTATGCCAGTACCATGCAGTTTTTATAACTGTTGCTCTATAGTACAGCTTGAGATCAGGGATGGAGATACCTCCAGAAGATCTTTTATTGTAGAGGATTGTTTTAGCAATTCTTGGTTTCTTGTTATTCCATACGAAGTTGAGAATTTTTCTTTCCAGGTCTGTAAAGAATTGTGTTGGCAATTTGATGGGAATTGCATTAAATCTGTAGATTGCTTTTGGTAAGATGGCCATTTTTACTATGTTAATCCTGCCAAGCCATGAGCATGGGAGATCTTTCCATCTTCTCATATCTTCCTCTAATTCTTTCTTCAGAGACTTGAAATTATTTTCATACAAGTTTTTGACTTGCTTGGTTAGGGTTACACCAAGGTACTTTATGTCATTTGTGGCTATTGTGAATGGTGTTGTTTCTCTAATTTCTTTCTCAGCCCTTGTGTCTTTTGTATACAGGAGTGCTACTGATTTTTTTGAGTTAATTTTGTATCTGGCCACTTTGCTGAAGGTGTTTATCAGCTGTAGGAATTCCCTGGTAGAGTTTTTGGGGTCACTCATGTATACTATCCTATCATCTGCAAATAGTGATGATTTGACTTCTTCCTTTGCCATCAGTATCCCCTTGATCTCCTTCAACTGTCTTATTGCTCTAGCAAGGACTTCCAGAACTATGTTGAAGAGATATGGAGACAGTGGGCAGCCTTGTCTTGTCCCTGATTTCAGTGGGATTGCTTTAAGTTTCTCTCCGTTCAGTTTGATGTTGCTTATAGGCTTGCTGTATATCGCCTTTACTATGTTTAGATATGTGCCTTGTATCCCTGATCTCTCCAGTACTTTAAACATGAATGGATGTTGGATTTTCTCAAATGCTTTTTCAGCATCTGGGGAGATTATCATATGGTTTTTTTTTTCTTTCAGTTTGTTAATATGTTGGATCACATTGATGGATTTTTGTATATTGAACCGCCCCTGCATACCTGGGATGAAGCCTACTTGGTCATAGTGGATAATATCTTTGATGTGTTCTTGGATTTGGTTTGCAAGTATTTTGTTAAGTATTTTTGCATCAATGTTCATAAGGGAGATTAGCCTGAAATTCTCTTTCTTTGTTGAGTCTTTGTGAGGTTTAGGTACCAAGGTGACTGTGGCTTCATAGAATGAGTTTGGTAATGTTCCTTCTGTTTCTGTTTTGTAGAATAGTTTGAAGAGAATTGGAGTGAGCTCTTCTTTGAAGGTCTGGTAGAATTCTGCGCTGAAGCCATCTGGTCCTGGGCTTTTTTTGGATGGGAGACTTTTGATGACTGCTTCTATTTCTTTGGGGGATATAGGACTATTTAATTGATTTACCTGGTCCTGATTCAGCTTTGGTAAGTCAAATCAATCAAGAAAATTGTCCATTTCATTTAGATTTTCAAATTTTGTGGCTTATAGACGTTTGAAGTAAGTCCTAATGATTGTTTGGATTTCCTCAGTGTCTGTAGTTATGTCCCCCTTTTCATTTCTGATTTTGTTGATTTGGATGGTGTCTCTCTGCCTTTTAGTTAGCTTGGCCAAGGGTTTGTCGATCTTGTTGATTTTCTCAAAGGACCAGCTCTTGGTTTCATTGATTCTTTGAATTGTTTTATTTGTTTCTAATTGATTGATTGCAGCCCTGAGTTTGATTATTTCCAGCCGTCTACTCCTTTTTGGTGTGTCTGCTTCTTCTTTTTCTAAGGTTTTTAAGTGGGCCATTAAGTTGCTTGAATGAGCTGTCTCAAATTTCTTCTTGAAGGCACTTAGTGCTATGAACTTTCCTCTTAGCACTGCTTTCATTGTGTCCCACAAGTTTGTGTATGTTGTGTCTTCATTTTCATTGAGTTCTAGAAAGCCTTTAATTTCTTTCTTTATTTCTTCCCTGACCCAGCTGTCATTTAGTAACAAGATGTTCAGTTGTCATGTGTATGTAGGCTTTTTGCTATTTCTGTTGTTGTTGAAGTCTAGCTTTATTCCGTGGTGATCAGACAAGATACAAGGAATTATTTCAGTCTTCTTGTATCCGTTGAGGCTTGCTTTGTGACCAGCTCTATGGTCTATTTTGGAGAAGGTTCCATGAGGTGCTGAGAAGAAGGTATATTCTTTTGAGTTTGGATGAAAGGTTCTGTAGATGTCTGTGAGGTCCATTTGATTCATGACCTCTGTCAGAGATATTGTTTATTTTTTGTTTTGTTGACCTGTCCTTTGTTGAGAGTGGGGTGTTGAAGTCTCCCACTATTAATGTGTGGGGATCTATATGTAGTTTAAATTTTATCAATGTTTCTTTTAATAATGTGTGTACTCTTGTATTTGGGGCATAGATGTTCAGGATTGTGATGTCTTCCTGGTGGAATTTTCCCTTGATGAGTATGACGTGTCCTTCTTCATTTCTTTTTATTAATTTTGGTTGAAAGTCTATTTTATCAGATATTAGAATGGCTACTCCTGCTTATTTCTTGGGTCCCTTTGCTTGGAAAGTCGTCTTCCAACACTTTACCCTCAGGTAATGTTTATCTTTGTGCCTTAGGTGTGTTTCTTGTATGCAACAGAATCCTGTGTTTTGTTTACGTATCCATTCTGTTAATCTGTGTCTTTTTACTGGAGAGTTGAGTCCATTGATTTTGAGAGAGATTAATGACCAGTGGCTGTTAGATCCTTTGATTTTGATGTTGGCTGTGTTCATAAGGTGGTGTGGTTGGTTGCTTTTGTTTTACTGTAGTAAGGTTAATTATTTCCTGTGTTTTCTTGACAGAAGCTAATTTTCTTGGGTTGTATTTTCCCTTCCAGTGTCTTCTGTAATGCTGGATTTGTGTGTAGGTATTGTTGAAATTTGTTTTTGTCATTGAATATCTTGTTTTCTCTGTCTATGAGGACTGAGAGTTTTGCTGGGTATAGTACATAGTAGCCTGGGCTGACATCTGTTTTCTCTTTGGGTCTGCATGATATCTGTCCAGGCCCTTCTGGCTTTCATAGTCTCTGTTGAAAAGTCAGGTGTGATTCTAATGGGTTTGTCATTATATGTTACTTGGACTTTTTCCCTTGCAGCTGTTAGTATTTTTTCTTTGTTCTGTATACTTACTGTTTTGTTTATTATGTGATGGGAGGATTTTCTTTTCTGGTCAAATTTGTTGGGTGTTCTGTAGGCCTCATGTATCCTTATTGGCTTCTCCTTTAACTTGGGGAAATTTTCTTCAATGATTTTGTTGAGAATATTTTCTGGGCCTTGGAGAAGGGAGTCTTCTTTTTCCTCTATTCCTATTATTCTTAGGTTTTGTGTGTTCATATTGTCTTGGATTTCTTGGACGGTCTGTGTCAGGAATTTTTTGGATTTAACATTTTCTTTGACAGATACATCAATTTCTTCCATTGTATCTTCTACACCTGAGATTCTTTCTTCCATTTCTTGTATTCTGTTGGTTATGCTTACCTCTGTAGTTCCTGTTTTCTTCCCTAAATTCTTCCTCTCCATTATTTCCTCCATTTGTGTTTTCTTTAATTTTTCTAGTTCTATCTTCAGGTCTTGAGTTGTTTTGTTTACTTCCTTCACCTGTCTGCTTGTATTTTCCTCTTTTTCTTTTAGTTCCTTCAACTCTGTCTCTTTGATTTCTGTCAGTGATTTAATTATTTCTTCCCTGAAGGCCACAAGCTGTTTGGCTGCATCTTCCCGTATTTCTTTACGGATGGCCCTAATCTGCTTGTCTTTATCTTCCTCCATTTCTTTATGGATAGCCATAATCTGTTTGGTTTTATCTTCCTCTAATTCTTTACGTATTTTATCTGTTTCCTCTATTATCCTCTTCATCAGCATAGATGTAAGGTCATCTTCTTGATTTTCTATTATGCTGCATTGTCCAGGGCTGTTCGCCCCTGGATGGCTGGGTTCTGGAGATGCCATATTGTTCTGTCTTTTGTTGGTTGAGCTTTTATGCTGACCTCTACCCATTGGGCTGATTTAGGTGTTGGCTGTTAGTTTCTGTGCTTCCTGGAGTCCTGAGGTAGGGAGTATCCCCTTGGCCGGAAGATGATTTTTCCTGAAGGAGTCCTTCTCTGCTTTTTGGTTATGGTCACTGTATGGCTAGTGTTTCTCAGGAGTTGCCACTGCTCACCTCAGGTTTATAGCCCTGAGTAGGAGCTGTGGTCTATGTTAGGCAGGGGGGATCTCCTCTTACCCATAGAAGTTCTCAAGACAGCTGCCCCAATGCTGGGTTTCTTGTTATAAATTTAGTGTGCTGCTGCTCACTAAATTTCCATGTACAGTCCTCTTGAAGAACCTGCTGATTCCCTAGCTGTGGGGTTTTCTCCCAACAGGGAAACTCAGTCTGTTATCCTGGGGTGCACAGTTCTGTCCGGGAAAGTGAGAGGTGCACTCAGCAAGTCTCTGGGCCAGAGGCTGATTGCTCTGCTCTGGACCTGGAGAATGTGCACCTAGGTTGAATTGGCACCTGGGGGCGCTGCTCTGGTCTGGAGGCTGGGTGCCTCACTCTGAACCAGAAGCTGTGTGTCCCTGTCTGGGATGGCAGCTGCAGGCACTGCTCTGGTCCAGACGCTGTGGGTGCAGCCCTCTTGAAGTACCAGGGATTCCCACAGTTTTGACAGAATAGTTAGGGATAACTGGTTGATCCTTGGCACAGTATCTGAGGGCTGCTGTAATGGCTCTCTGGCTTTTGTAGGTCTGAGGATGCAGCTGTGTGTCCCAGTGCCTCAGGGGAACTCAATAATGGCGGCAGAGCACAGTGCTCCTGCCTGCATTAGGCAGGGCTTCGTGCAGGCACCTGTGTCCTGGCTCTGGGTCCAGGCTAGCTCTTGGGTCGCCCGTGGAACCCGAGTCTTTTCCAGGGGATGTCTTCCCTGCTCCGTGGGCTTATCTCTCGACTGGGAAATCCAGTCTATGGTGTTGTGGGCCCACAGTTCAGTCTGGGACTGTGACCAGATCACGCTGGGGTGTAGCTCTAGGATGGCGACCAAGCACCTGGCGGAACCAGGATCTCTTCCGTGGTTTAGCCGGGTGAGTTAAAGCTGATTGAATCCCCCACCGTGGGGTATCCTCTCACCTGTGAAACACAATCACTTGTGTTTTATGGTCGCGAGTTCTGATTGCTGGTCACTGTGCCAATCCTGCTGTGCTGCTCCTCAGAATTAGAGTCCTCCCGGTGTCGCCATCTTCAAAGCAAAACTTTTAAATGGCAAGTTACCCCTGAAGTGCGCTTTTGTTTCTTTAAGAATTTTGTCCATTTGCTCTTTCTTTGCCTCCAATTGAGTGGCCAAATCTTTGATAGATTTGTTCATTTCCTCTTTAACTGTCTGAATTTGCATGGCTATTGCTCTGAGAGAATTGTTTGTTTCCTCTTTATGAGCCTGAAATAATTGGGTAAGCCTAGCTTTAAAATCATTTTCCTGTGCTTCTGATGAATTGGAGTATCCACCAATTTCGGGCATTGCTGGTGAAGTCATGATGTCCTGATGTATGTTGGATGTGTTCTTTCACCTACCCCTGGCCATTGGCTTATCTGAAACCTTCCCTGTTTGTTTCTGAATTCTGCAGTTCAGACCGGTACTGTCTTTCTCTGGAATCTGGAGATTTCTTCAGGAAGCTGAGAGAGGTCCTGCGGCCTCAGTGTGTGCGTTGGTGGACTAGTTGTACCTGTGGGAGGAAAGTATGCAGGCGCAAAATGGGCAAATGCAGGTGTATGTGCGTGTGTGTGTGTGTGTGTGAGTGTGTGGAAGTGTGTGTTGAAGTGTACCTCGAGGGACAGAGTGGTAGATACTGTTTAATCCTTGAGTGTATGGGAGGGGCTCTGCACTGTATATGTAGCAGGCGCTAGTGATGGTTGTGGCTCAATTTCTGGCATTAACTGCCTTAACTCCTCAATTGGACCCACAGAGCAGGGGCTTCAATGTCCCAAGTGACCCTCTGTTTCTCACAGTGGGTATATGGATAGGAGGGGTCAGATGCCTGGCTTCTAGTTTAGAACGACCCTGGATCTGGGGCTCTGCAGGCACTCAAGGGCACACTCACTCTCAAGCAGGTCACTTCGACAGGGATCGGTGTATCTGGGCTCTCTGCTCTCTGGTTTGGCCCTGCTTGTTCTTATGCATGAGGACTGATGTGCTCTGCCAGCTCAGTGATGCTGAAGCCACCTGGGATGCCAGTTCAGGTGCCTTCTGGGAAGTCCTGAGGGCCCTCTACTGTGTTCTCCAAGCCTGGGAGGCCCAACACCTGGTGTGCTTGGCTTGTATGGCAGGTCTGCTTAGCTTTGGTGGGTATATAGTGTATTATATGTCACTGAGGGTTTGGGCGGGCCATGCAGTCAGTGGCTGAGAGACCCTGCGGGGCCAGTAAGGCGAATAGCAGACCTGGGACCCTGGGATGATGGTGGCACGGGTCTGGTTCCACAGTGCAGGGGATTCAATGTCCCAAGTGACACTCTGTTTCCCACAGTGAGTATGTGGGTGGGAGGGGTCCAATGCCTGGCTTCTAGTTTAGGAGGAGCCTGGATCTGGGGCTCTGCAGACACTCAGGGGTATACTCACTCTCAAGCAGGTCACATCGCAGGGATCAAGGTATCCGGGCTCTCTTGTCTTTCTTCTTTTTA
Organism: Psammomys obesus; assembly: GCF_907164565.1. Taxonomy (NCBI): domain Eukaryota; kingdom Metazoa; phylum Chordata; class Mammalia; order Rodentia; family Muridae; genus Psammomys; species Psammomys obesus. The sequence continues at coordinate 9,868,143 of NW_026585987.1, read as the reverse complement.
AATATTTTCTACTATACTACTGTTACTATCCAAAATAGTTATTATGAACATATAATTCTCATTATGTGTCCTGAATTTTAAACAAATCAAGCTGCTTTGTCTGATAATGAAAGTAAACTTTAACCAGGGTTTAACTTTACAATGCCTTACAACTGACTTGCACACAGAGCAAATGGAACTTGTGCTTTTCCTAGAACATGTGCTATCTCTTCAGTTAACACAGTCGAGTCAACTTTCGTTATCACAGTGTTGCTCTGGCCTGCATTTCCATCTTCTGTGTCCCATGTGTTCTCTGAGGCTTTGTTTCATGGGTCTAACACATCTCTATTTAAACCTTAACTTTCCTTTTTATGGTCATGCACTGATTGCACCTCTTTAAACCCTAGTTTTTTTTTTTTTTTTTTTTTTTGTAATTCTAAAAAAATCAAAGCAGACACTGAGACTTATGGCCAACTGCTGGGCAGAGTGCATAGAATCTTATGTAAGAAGTGGCAAACAGTAATATCTGGAGAGGACGGGAACCAGAACCAGAAAATTTGAACACAGGAAACTTCCCAGAGACTCATATTCCAACGAAGGACTATGCATGGAGATAACCTAGAACCCCTGCACAGATGTAGCCCATGGCAGTTCAGTTTCCAAGTGGGTTACATAGTAATAGGAAGAGGGACTGCCTCTGACATAATCTGATTGGCCTGCTCTTTGATCACCCCCTCAGGAGCAGCCTTACCAGGCCACAGAAGATGACAATTCAGCCACTCCTGATATGATCTGATAGACTAATATCAGAAGGAAGGAGAAGAGGACTTCCTCTATCAGTGGACTTGGGGAGAGGCATTCATGAAGAAGGGGGAAGGTGGGATCGGGAGGGGAGTAGGGAGGAGCTTATGGGGGGATACAAAGTGAATAAAGTGTAATTAATAATAATAAATAAAAATAAAATAAAATAAATGAATATTTCATTTTATTCTAATGTGAAAATTAAATGAAGTCAGCTGTTCATAGAAAATGTCTGGACCTGACATGTATAAGAGCATTTAACCACAAAGCTTTGGGGAACATTTCTTTGCCTTCATTGCCCTTTTCTATTGCAGCTTGTGTTGTAGCCATTTGAGATCTTGGTCCATCCTGTAAATTATGCATTCATTGAGGTCATTATTTGGACCCATCAAACAACAACAGTATTATGTAGAGTGCTGAAAAACTGATTCATTGAAACTAAATTAAATCCCTGTGTACATGTAATATTTGTGAGTAAATAGTAACACAGGACTTGGATACTTGTTATTTCCTGTGAGGACCAAGTTTTGTTATTCTAAATCACAAATGACTTGAGTATTTGAGTATATGTATAAGGAGAACCCACAAAACCAAAAATGCATGGTAACAACAAAGGAAATCAAAAGCAAGCATTTTACTGGATTACTGGCCTTGTATTCTTTTTCGTCTATTAAGAGAAAAAAAAAAATTTAAATTATTGTTTTAAACAGAGCCAAAATATCTGGGCCCAGGGACACCTGCAAGGATTGATACTCCAACCAAGGACCAGGCATGGAGAAGGCCTAGACCCCCTATTCAAAGGAAGCCCATTGGCTGCTCAGTTTCCAAGTGAATCCCTAGTAAGGGGAACAGGAACTGTCTCTGAAATGAATTCAGTGTCTGGGTCTTTGATCACCTCTCCCCAGAGTGTGCAGTCTTTCCAGGCCACCGATGAAGATGATGCAGCCAGCCTTGACGAGACCTGATAAGCTAAGATCAGATAGAAGAGGAGGAGGTCCTCCCCTAACAGGGGACTAAGGAAAGGGCATAGGGGAAGAAGAGGAGGGTGGGTGGGGCTGGGAAGATATGAGGGAGGTGGCTGCAGTGGGGATATGAAGTAAATAAATTGTAATAAATAAATATATAAATAAAATTAAATTTAAAAAATTACTGTTTTAGGAATAGGAGGTTGTGTGGAAGTACCTAAATTTCAAAATAAAATCATTACATGACATATTTACAGAGTTGATCCAGTTAAGGTTTCCTTTGATGTTAAAATATAAGTAATGAGGTGTGGTAAGAGGAAAGGAAGGTATCAGGGAGGGAGAGACAGAGAGAGAGGGAATTAAATGTTAGAGAACAGAGAACACATTTTCTTAAATACATTTGGTGAGTACAAGTATTCTATAAAAAATCATCTGTGCTTCACATACTTTTGAAACTCTGGTTTTCATTATTGCTTGTCAAACAGGCTTCATTTCTGTAGTATCTACCCAGCTCCTACTGCATCTTTTTCATGTAATGATTTGCCTATTATGGTTAAAGTCTCTCAAAGGGAGGTTTTGTTCTACAGTTTTTCCATAATGAATAGAATATGAAGTATCCTCCAAAACACTTGTAGTTCTGACTAGTACAGAAAAATCCATGAGCTGGCTCATTTGTCTCCTTCCAAAGCCTACTGGTAACTGCAGAAAGTTCCTTTTGCTCTTTGTGCAAGTCATTTGTAAGAAGAGAAATCATAAACTTGAACCCTAGTTAAACTGTGCTTTCATTATCAGATAAAGAAGGTTAATTTGTTTAAAATTAGATCAGAGTTCAAATCCCAGTGTCCACAGAATAAGCTAGAAGTTTTGGAAATGCCTGCAATTCCAGCTCTGAGGATCTATATTCTGGCCACCCCTTCTCAAACACACACAGAGATGGACATGCAAGGCACTCATCCCCACCCCAACCCTGCCCCAACACGCATTCATGTACACTCAATCTGTAAGAAAAACAGGTTACAACAAGCACGTGATTTTTTAGGGCATGAAAGGTTAGTGGGAAGCCTTAATAATGATACGGAAAAAATCAAAGATACCCTCCTAGTGAATGATAAAGTTAAATGAATGGTAGCTCCAAGAGTGATAAATGTCTACATTCTTCCAGGCCTGTCTGTTTGAGTATAGAAGAGTGAAGGAACAGGCTGTACACACATTAATCAGGCCTCTAGCTGTTAGCAAAGTGAATTTTCCTAATCACATCAGAGTTTTACACAAGTGCAGGACACACTAAACATGCAATTCATATGAAAACAGTGGATACAGTGTGACACCCTAGGTCTGGCATGATGATAAAAAAAAAAAAAAAGAAAAGAAAAGCCTGGGTGTTTTTATTTGTTTCATTTTTGTTTATGTTTTTTAGTTTCCAACTCTAATCCATGAAAATCAGCTATTTTGTTTCAGCATATCTAATATTTAGTCAACTAATGAAAAATCACCAAACTAGACTAGTTATTCCAGCAAGTCCCATCGATTGTGGAAAAGCATCATAAGTAAAACAAAATAAATGTATCAAGAAGGAGGGAAGAAGCTACCATTAATATCTGGGTGTTCAAAGGTGAGGAAATGCTCATGTGGGCTGGGTTTGCTGGATGTTAACTTAAAAGCACAGGAAACAAGAAGTAAAACAGCCTAATGGGGTTGTGTCAAAATATAATTTTTGTACAGCAAAAGAAATCATTAGTGAAATGGGAAGTGTGATTAGGTTATGTCTTTCCTGTTTTACAGACGGCCTTGGATAGCAAACATTGATTTGTTTTAGTCTTTTTATCATTACTGACTTTATGGTGTTGTGTTGTAGCAAGAAAATTCTAAGCCATTTATATGAGATTCTAGCTAGGCCTCAATTTGGGTACAGAACTGCATCAGAGTTCTTATTCAGTGGAGTCTAATTCCTAACCATGGTTGCATTCTGGCTTACTCTGACATAAGCTTTATCAACAAATTGGTTATGACATCCATTGGTTATGACATCCAACATATAAGTCTTGGTGATTTCTAGAAGATCTTTTCTGATAGATAGCCCTCCTGTGACTATTAGCATGTGCCCCCACCTATCTAGAATGGACGTCTGGGCTTTTGCTTATTGGTTACATGACAGGAGCAAGGACTTTAATTGAACATGTGTTAGTCATCCCAAAGGTGAGGAGGTATGGACAGGTGGATCCACAGTCAGCGTAGTCTATTAAGTTTCAAGTCAGTAAGAGATGTGTCTTAAACAAATACAGGACTGACACTTGAGGAAATAAATGTGATTATCCTCTACTCTACACGTACACACACACACACACACACACACACACACACACACTCACTCACTCACTCACACACAGTTTTTAACCTGCTTTGTGTTTCTTATTTCATTTGATTCAGGATATTTAATTATTTCATGGAGAAGCTAAGGTTTAGATTTTTTAACAATGCATCCAAAATTCCATGCCCATTTTATTCGTAGCCAGAATTTAAAGTGAGTTATATCTTATCCCAAACCTAAGTTTATAGTTACATGTCATAGCCCTGTGACAAGTTTATTCTTAGTAAATGAGGATTTCTTTAAAATACTTGTTAAATTTTCTAGTCCATTCATAGGACTAGAGAGTGTTCCATAAATCTCAACAGAGAGAAGGAGTCACAATGGTACAAATTGAAATAGGAAATGGCAACGAACAAATAACATTTCTCCTCCATTCATAACCACAGATAAAGGAGAAAGGAAGTTATTATCTGCCTGTGTTTTTCTTTTCTCAGCTAACTGTGATGGATACCATATATTGTCTAGTTATGTGAAATTTTGTAAAACTAAAATTGGAATTGATGAGATACTCAGCTTTGGTTGAGATTGCAAATGGAATATTCTGTATTGGAGTCTGACTTTTGCACTCCGCTGAAATTTCATGATGCATCCTGTCCTTTTTGTGCCCTTTTTCTTAATGACACCTTCCCATAGAGATAATTTCATTCAGCACAGGACTAGCTTCTGTGCTTTTACCCAGCACCCTGCCTGCAGAACTACAACATTATGGATTCTTTTCCTGAGATTTTAAGATGGTGTATAATTTTCAAAATCTCTATTGTTGAGCTAGGAGGTAAGAATTACTACCTAACAAACTCATCTTAAAATCCTTCATCCTTGCTCCTCTAAAAATCTTCAGTAGGTTACTTTACATTCTTTAGAAACTTCTTATATTTTTCTTTGTTTCTGTATTCAAAATTCTGTATGTGTGCTTAATGTAGATCTTCATGAGTCTTTTTTTTTTTTTCATTCATGTCTTGTAGTTGTTTCTGTGGTCCACTGAGTTTAACCAGGAACTTCTATGTGAAAATGGTTTTAGAACTATCTGCTGGAGGCTCTGCAGTAAATTCACAACTGAATTCCTCTCCCAAAAAGCCATCAGTAACTTGCAGTTCTTCCATAATGCACAGCACCCTGTAAGTTTTTCCCTGATCCATGACTGATGGTTGTTAGTCCCTGTCTTGTGTGGGTCCATTGCATATGGCTACAGATGCTGTGAGATCATGATGGCATTGGCTGTGCCACATCCAGAATCCAACATTTTATTGCCTTTTCTTTAATTTCTGGGTCTCTCTACCTCTTCCTCTGAGTTACACTTGAACATTGCAATGTTTGTATAAATGCCCGCTTTATGACTGAAGTACTCAAAAGTCACTTCCGCTTAGCACCTGAAGAAAACAAACATCCCTGCATTCACTATGATCTAATGCAAACAGGCTTCTATGGTTAAAGATGAGAGTAGCCTTTCTAGGGATATAAATATAAATATTAGGAGGCAGCCTTGTGGCATGATAATTTAGCTAAACAGCTGTATTACTAACCTCCTCACCTGTGGGCTTTTGACTGAGTTTACACTATGAGGCCAAATTCCCTTAAATGAACATGAATTCTCTCTTGTAGAGTGAGCCTCATGTCTAATCAGATTATTACTGCTATCATAGTTGCTGCATGAATTTTATCATAAAGGAAAATAGAATTTTGTCAAGGACATTTTTTTTTGGTATAGATTGGCACAGAAATAATCATAGTGTATTATCATTTTATCTTACTTCAAAGTATTCTTGTAGTTGTATAGCTATGACACAGCTTCTATTCTAAATTACTCCAAACAGTAACTATTGGGTTGATACTTTTAGTTGTAATTTTAAGAAGAGAATCAAAGGATATCAGCACAAGATTGCAAAAATACTTAGATGCCAAACTGAGGCTTAAGCTGCAGCATTCTGTAGACAGGACTTGCCACTCAGTTGATGGTGTACTTGCCTAGCATATATGAAACCCTGGGGTTGATACTTAGAAATTTATAAAATCAATTGCCCTGGCATATGACAGCAATCATAGAACATGGGAGATAGAAGCTGAAAGAGAAGTAGTTAAAGGCTAGTCTCTGCTACACAAGTTACAGACCATCCAGTGAGGTAAAGCTTAAAACAAATACAAGGGACATGAGACACTATCTCGATTAAACAAACAAATGTAAACCCAGTAGCATGATTTCAAAACTCATGATGTTAAATCATAAATCACTGTGTATACTAAATTGTCTACAAGCATTTTTAATGTGTAGAAGTATTTATGTCACTTTCTAGCCACCAAACAATCAAATATGATTAGTATTTATTAAAATTTTGTTGAGTTGTAGTTTTCCATCTAATTGCTTTAGAAGTCAAAAGATGACAACAAAAAAATGTGGTAAACTTGTCATTAGAGTTGACCAATATATTTTCATATGGACCAATACATACCACAAGAAAGTTTACAATTATTATCACTAACAACTTGCTTGTCTTTACAACCACAAGAATGAGGGCCTCATGAAACCGGAAAGCTTCTGTAAAGTAAAGGACACTGTTATCAGAACAAAATGACAGCCTACAGACTGAGAAAGGATCTTCACCAACCCTATATCTGACAGAAGACTAATATCGAGAATATATAAAGAACTCAAGTCTTTAAAAGCAACAAATCAAGTAATCCAGTTAAAAATGTGGTACAAAGCTTAGCAGAGAATTCTCTGTAGAGGAATATCGAATGGCAGAGAAACACTTAAAGAAATGCTCAAAGTCCTTAGTCATCAGGGAAATGCAAATCAAAATGACGCTGAGATTTCACCTTACACCCATCAGAATGACTAAGATAAACAACTGAAGTGACAACACATGCTGGAGAGGATGTGGAGAAAGGGGAACCCTCCTCCATTGCTGTTGGGAACGTAAACTTGTACAACAACTTTGGAAATCAGTCTGGCGCTTTCTCAGAATATTAGAAGTGCTTCCTCAAGATCCCACTATACCACTCCTAGGCATATATCCAAAATATTCTCAAGTACACAACAGGGACATTTGTTCAATTATGTTCATAGTAGCTTTATTCATAATAGCCAGAAACTGGAAACAACCCAGATGCCCCTCAACTAAGGAATGGATACAGAAATTGTGGTACATTTACACAATAGAATACTACACAGCAATTAAAAACAAGAAAATCATGAAATTTGCAGGCAAATGGCGGGAATTAGAAAAATTCAACCTGAGTGAGGTTTCCCAGAAGCAGAAAGAAACACATGGCATATATTCACTTATAAGTGGATACTAGACCTATAATATAGGATAAACACACTAAAATCTGTCCACCTAAAGAAGCTCAGCAAGAAGGAGGACCCTGGGTAAGATGCTCAATCCTCACTCAGAAAGGCAAATGGAAAAAACATAAGAGGGAGAAAACAGGCAACAGGACAGGAGCCTATCACAAAGGGCCTCTGAAAGACTCTATCCTGCAGGGTATCAAAGCAGATGCTGAGACTCAAAGCCAAACTTTGTGCAGAGTGCAGGGAATCTTATGAAAGAAGGAGGAAATAGAAGGACATGGATGGGACAGGAACTCCACAAGGAGAACAACAGAACCAAAAATTCTGGGCACAGGGTTCTTTTCTGAGACTGATAACTCCAACCAAAGACCAAGCATGGAGATAACCCCTGCACAGATTTAGCCCATGGCAGTTCAGTGTCCAAGATAGTACCCTAGTAATGGGAACAAGGACTGTCTCTGCCATGAACTCAGTGGCCTCCTCTTTGATCACCTCCCCCTGAGGGGGGAGCAGCCTTACCAGGCCACAGAGGAAGACAATGCAGCCAGTTCTGCTGAGACCTGATAGGCTAGGGTCAGAGGAAAGGGAGGAGGACCACCCCTATCAGGGGACTAGGGGAGGGGCATGGAAGGAGAAGAGGGAGGGAGGATGGGATTGGGAGGAGATGAGGAAGGGGGTTACAACTGGGATACAAAGTGAATAAACTGTAATTAATAAAAAAATATAATTTTTTAAAACTTTATAAATAAAAAAACAAGAAAAACCAACAATGGTAAGAATGACTTAACTTTTTAAATATGAGCAGTCTTTAATTTATGTACTGTGTCTTTATTCAGCTCAGAGATATATCTATTTTATGAGGGACACAGAGTCACTGTCCATACCCTTCCTATGGATTCCAGCCTTGGTGCCAACTTGCAGATTAAAACCATCATTTTAACGTTATTGTCTTTTTACTGCAGCGTTATACCTTATTTAATATGTTTCATCAGCTGGCATTGGCCAATACTGTCATAGGTAGGGCTCTAATATTTTATGGCTTTCCTAATTAAAATGCTGAAGAAGTAGTTGTTACATAATTGGCTTACTATTGGAGAATATAAGAGCCACTTGCCCTACATAAAACAATTTATTTTGATTATGAATGTAAAGTGTAAATAACTTGGATATTACTTTGTTGCTTGTGTTATCTTTGCATAACTTTTCCTCTTTCAAACAGGACTCAAGGACTAATTTGAATAGGGTCTGAAAGAAAGTGGCAGCTGGCTGCTGGAATGCAGGTTCCCTCAACCCTCTTTGGTTCTGGAAGCAGACATGACAATCTAGTAACATTATTGTATGATATAGGGGTATTGGCAACTCTTGTATAACTGATGACACAAATTCTCACTGAATAATTTATCTAAGGCCAATTTTTTACCACTGAAATATAAAGTGGTCCTGTGTCCTGTATCTTTTATATGAGGATCTTATTTCCATGAGAAAACTACCTCACTCATCTCATGAAGAGATGCACTGGATAACTGGATGGCTATTCTCATATTCTCATACTTATCATTTACTTGATAATAAAAACTTCCTTTTATTAATGACCCACAAAGAGATAATCCACAATACTGCAAAGCAGAAGTGATCGCCCCTCCCCAGTTCCACTGAATAAGCCAAAACCTTTCTGAAAAGGAGTCTTTTCAGTTTATGTGTCTACAGCTGGAATACAGATTGTAAGTTGAGTGGGAGAAAGCCTTCCTGTGATGCTTTTCATTCCAATCTTATATGAAAAACATGACTGTTATTACTGCTGAATTCCTCATTTAGATCTCATTTAGATCTTCAGTGGTTATGGCTCACACAGTGGGTGGAGAAAGAAATTAGTCATCTCTCACCTCCCGTCAGCAAGAAGTGACTCCCTGGAGAATGATGTGGGGGTTGTGTTTTAATACTCCCCGATGATAAGTTGTATAGACAGAGTTTTAAGCAAAACTAAACTACTCAATCAAAAATAATTCCCTGAGCATATCATCTATACATCTGTTCACACTCAATCACTTCTTCATTAGAATAGACCATCATATTCGAAAGTAAGTTGCATTTGGTTATCTCAATATAAAAATTTACAGTCTGTCTTGGGCAGGATTTTGGTAGCCGTCTGCTGCCAGCAACAACTGTGGCAATCTGGGATTAGCAACCAAACAACTAACACATTTTGGGGCCCATTTATCACCCCCTTGTTATCCTTATATTCCCTGGACATCTCTGTATTTACTTTTGAAATGGAAACAAGAATCGTTCTTTCTCTAAAATTGTTGGATTTAAACCTAGGGCTAATTGTCTTTTACTGAACCAGTGTCTCTGCATTCACCTGTGTAGGCTGTCATGTGAATGATAGTGTTTGGTAATTTGCTATGATGTTACTGCTACACCTTTCTAAGATGAAAACAGTTACTAAAGCTACAAATTTGAGCATACCAAGAGGGTGTTAGTTTGTTTTTTTTCCCTTAAGTTTAACAATTCACCTCTTTTTTTCATGGTTTAAATTCCATTGTACATAATCTGATTTTCCTGAACAAATTTGGACAAAAATCCTATGGGTATTTAAAGGTGGAAACCATAGCTGTGGTTATCCAGTGTTTAGAATTGAAAATATCTGACAGTTAAATTTCAGCTGAGTGGAAGTGGACAAGATTATTCCAAGCTGCTTGTAACTAAAATCTGTCCATATTACCTACCTCTTTGTAGCATGTGGCCTTTATTTTATACTCATGCATTTTCTTGTTTAGAATAACGTTAAGTCACGTATGTCTTCCCTTGAAGTTATAGTGATGATGTAATTTTAAAAATTTTGTATTTTTTGAGATTATAATATCATTACATCATTTCCCACTTCCCATTATTCCCTCCATAATTTATCATGTACCCCTCCCTTAATCTTTATGAAATCCATGGCCTCTTTTTTCTTTAATTGTTATATGCACATGAGTAGTTATATATTCTTTAAAAATATTGATTTATTTAATATTTTTATACATTTAGATCATGTTTTGCCCTGCTCAACTCCTTCTATATCCTTCCTTTCTAAAATAAAACATAACAAACAAAAAAACACCAACTGAATAAAGAACCAAATATACAGCCTGGACTTGTGGAATCTGTGAACAGAAAAATCAATTAATTAGGTCTCATGAGCAACAAGCTCTTGATTTATAAACATAAACAAAACTTAATTAAAAATTTTTATAAGTACCTCTAATTAAAGAAAAATAGAAGAGCTCAACTAATCTAAAACAAAACAAAACAAAACAAAACAAAACAAAACAAAACAAAACAAAACAGCAATGAACATGTAAGTGGGGAACTCCCACTAAATAGACCCAAGACAGCAACTGTGTGGTAGTAATCCTATCTCATTTTTCTTCCTTCGGTGTGCGTGGTATAAACAGTTCCCCCTTGCATTTCATTGGTGGAGTAATGGAGTACTGTGTCCTAGCACTGCCTCATTAATGAATTACAAATAAACAGTACATTTAATTTTATCTAGGGTATTTTTTAGTTAAATTTTTAATTTTTTTCAATTTAATTATTTTTATTTTTATGAATTACAGTTTATTCATTTTGTATCCCCCTGTACCTCCCTCCCCTCCCAATCCCACTCTCCCCCTGGCCCACTTGTGCCCTTCCCCCAGTCCACTGATAAGGGAGGTCCTCCTCCCCTTCCCTCTGATCCTAGTCTATCACATCTCATCAGGAGTGGCTGCATTGTCTTCCTCTGTGGCTTGGTAAGGCTGCTCCCTCCTCAGGGGGAGGTGATCAAAGAGCAGGAAAATCAGTTCCTGTCAGAGACAGTCCATGTCCCCATTTCTATGGAACCCACTAGGATACTGAACTGCCATAGGCTACATCTGTGCAGGGGTTTCAGGCCATCTCCATGAGTGGTCCTTGGCTGGAGTATCAGTTTCAGAAAAGAACCCTGTGCCCGGAGTTTTTGGATCTGTTGCTCTCCTTGTGGAGCTCTTATCCTCTCCAGATCTTACTATCTCTCACTTCTTTCATAAGATTCCTTGCACTCTGCCCAAAGTTTGGCTATGAGTCTCAGCATCTGCCTCGACACCCTGCAGGGTAGAGCCTCTCAGAGGCCCTCTGTGGTAGACTCCTGTCCTGTTCCCTGTTTTCTGCCTCCTCCAATATCCATCCTCTTTGCCTTACTGAATGGGTATTGAGCATCTTAGCTAGAGTACTCCATCTTTATTAGTTTCTTTAGTTGTACATATTTTAGTATGTTTATCCTATATTATATATCTAATATCCACTTATGAGTGAGAAGGGGTTCTAGATAATACCCATGAATACTCCTTGGCTGGAGTATCAGTCTCAGAGAAAAACCATGTGTCCAGATTTTTTTGGTTCTGTTCTCCTTGTGGAGCTCCTGTTCTGTCCAGGTCTATCTATCTCCTCCTTCTTTCATAAGATTCCCTGTAATCTGCCCAAAGTTTGGCTATGAGTCTCAGCATAGTTTGATACCCTACTGGGTAGAGTCTTTCAGAGACCCTCTGTGGTAGGCTCCTGTCCTGTTGCCTGTTTTCTCCTTATTCCGAAGTTGGTCTCCTTTGTGTTTCTGAATGAACATTGAACATCTTACCCAGAGTCCTTCTTCTTGATTAACTTCCTTAGGTGAACAGATTTTACTATGATTATCCTATATTATATGTCTAATATGTACTTATAAGTGAGTATATATCATGTGTGTCTTTCTGCTTCTGGGATAACTCACTCAGGATGATCTTTTCTAGATCCCATTTGCCTACAAATTTCATGATTTCCTTGTTTTTTTATTATAATTTTTATTTTTTTAATCACAGGTTATTTACTTTGTATCCCAACTGTAACCTGCTCTCTCATTACCTCCCTCATCTCCTCCCTGCCCTATTCCAAGTCTTCCTCCCCTTCCATCTGACCCTAGCTTATCAGATCTCTTCAGGACTGGCTGCAATGTCCTCCTCTGTGACCTAGCAAGGCTGCCTTTCCCTCATGGGGGCAGGGAGGTTAAAGAGCCAGCCACTGAGTTTGGGTCATAAATATTCCTTGTTCCCCTTACTAGGGTACCCACTTGGATATGAAGCTACCATGAGCTACATCTGAGCAGGGGTTCTAGGTTATATCCATTCATGGTCCTTGGTTGGAAATACAGATTTCATTGTTTTTAATTGAGTAGTTTTTAATTTTAATTGAGCAGTGTTACATTGTGTATATGTACCACAATTTCTCTATCCATTCCTCAACTGAGGGATATCTAGGTTGTTTCTGGCTTCTCACTATTACGAATAAAGCTGTTGAGAACATGGTTAAACCAATATCCTCCGTGTATTCTTGAGCATCTTTTCGATTTATGGTTAGGAGTGGTATAGCTGGATCTTGAGGTAGCACTATTCTTAATTTTCTGAGAAAGCACCAACAGCACAGGCTCTAAGATCAACAATCAATAAATGTGACCTCATGAAACTGAAAAGCTTCTGTAAAGCAAAGGACACTGTTATAAGAACAAAATCACAGCCTACGGACTGGGAAAGGATCTTCACCAACCCTATATCTGACAGAGGGCTAATATCCAGAATATATAGAGAACTCAAGAAGTTAAACAGCAATAAATCAAGTAACGGAATTAAAAGATGGGATACAAAGCTAAACAGAATTCTCAATAGAGGAATATTAAATTGCAGAGAAACACTTAAAGAAATGTTCAACATCCTTAGTCATCAGAGAAATGCAAATCAAATTGACCCTGAGATTTCACCTTACATCCATCAGAATGGCTAAGATTAAAAACTCAAGTGACAACACATGCTGGAGAGGATGTAGAGAAAGGGGAACCCTCCTCCACTGCTGGTGGGAATGTAAACTTGTACAACCACTTTGGAAATCAATCTAAGATAATTTTTAACACTGAATAGATGTACATGTATAAAACATGTGAAAAATTTTGAAGTGCATTGTCAAATCAAAACTGAGGCTACAATGTAACATATATAATTGTATTTGAACAAAGTATAGTAATTAAAATGAATATATGTATATGTGTATATATACATATAGTACTCAAATATCTTTGTATAGAAGTAGAATCAAGTCATAGGAAATACATAAAACATATCAAAAGGAGGAAAGCCATTGACCTGTGTGGAGAAGCTGCACAGTAAGAGATGAGGTGTACTCTTAGCTTTCCCTTTTCTCACTAATTTATGAATCCGAGTTATAGATATATGCAATTTGTATATAATGTGTCTTCAATCATGAGCTTAAAGATCAGTGAGCTAAATGCTGATACTAAAGTAATCATCAGAAGGGTTTATAATTTGAAACAGAATGGCAGCACCAGTACTCCCTGGTGCTGTTTCCTCGTGTGCATAAACATACATTCTGTCTGTGCACTTTTAGTTGCTTAGTCTTCACTGTGTGTGCTTTATGTATTGCATATTTTACTGGGTTCTAAAATTAGAATTTGAAGACTTGCCCAATAAAATACTTACCGAATGATCTGGTGATCTGATTTCTTTTCCTGAGCGCATCTCCTGACTTAAACCTGCCACAATATGCCCAGACATATCCTTCTGACTTATCTGCTTTATTTTCTAATCAAAGGACAGCACAGTTTATCAAACATAGCACTTGCTTCATGGAAATGTCTCTCCTAGTGTGTCTTCCCATTGACTCTATCCTTCTGCTATCTGTACCAGCTGTAGAAATGGCATCTGGTGAAAAGTAGCTCAGATAAAATATCTGAGAATTAAACAGGAAAGCAATAAGATATTCATTGGCCTCCTACTTGGCCTATGAATATTTTCTCAGGTATCTGTGTGACTGTGGCTTGTACTAATGAGGTCTACTAGGCTTCAGATTCTATGCAGTAACTTTGCCTTGAGGACTCAAATACCTTCCTCTTTTCTCTTTGAACTTCTGGCCTACAGGCATTGGCTACTACTTGTGTTACAGCTGTCTATACCTTCAGTCTTACATCTCTGTGGTAAATAACACCATGATTTTAGTAACTTTCCCTATGAGCAATTAATTTCCTGTTTGGTTTGTGACATAAAAAAATGACTACCAGAGTTATTTCTAAATTGTTTAACTTGATGTATGTTTTGCTGGAACAGTGAAAGAAACTGTCATTTGATTTATGATCTTTTTTATTTCAGTTTTTGTATTAAAATATTTTCTTTAAAATTATTTTTGCATGCCTGAGGTCAATTCCAGGGCCTTCATAACAGTTACATTCTTTTTCTTTTCTTTCTGATCCTAGTCCACTGATAGGGGGAGGTCCTCCTCTACTTCCAACTGACCCTGGCCTATCAGCTCTCATCAGGACTGGCTGCACTGTCTTCCTCTGTGACCTGGTAAGACTGCCCCCCTTCTCGGGAGAGGAAGGAGGTGATCAAAGAGCCAGCTACTGAGTTCATGTCAGACACCTCTGTTGTCCTTACTAGGGAACCCACTTGGACACTGAGCTGCCATGGGCTACATATGTGATCTTAGCTATTGTGATGGGCATAAGTGAAATAACAAGATCATTTTAATTTTCATTTCCTTGTAAGGACATTTCTCTCTGTCGCTTTTCTTCTTTTTTTTCATTAAAATTTATTCACTTTGTATCCCAGGTGTAGCCCTCTCCTTCATTCGCTCCCAATCCCACTCTCTCTTCCTCTTCTCCTCCCATGCCCCTCCCCCAATCCACTGATAGGGAAGGTCCTCCTCCCCTTCCATCTGACCCTAGCCTATCAGGTCTTATGAGGACTGGTTGCATTTTCTTCCTCTGTGGCCTGGTAAGGCCATTCACCCCACAGGAGGAGGTGATCAAAGAGCCAGTCACTGAGTTCATGTCAGAGACAGTCCCTGTTCCCCTTACTAAAGTACCAGTGTGGACACTGAGCTGCCATAAGCTTCATCTGTGCAGGGGTTTTAGGTTGTCTCCATGCATGGTCCTTGGTTGTAGTATCAGTCCCTGGATGCAGGATTTTTTTTAATTAATTACACTTTATTCATTTTCTATCCCCCATAAGTCCCTCCCTCCTCCCCTCCCAATCCCCCCCACCCTCCCCTTTCTGCATGCGTGCCCCTCCCCAAGTCCACTGATGGGAGAGGTTCTCCTCTCCTTCTTTCTGAACTTAGTCTATCAGTTCTCATCAAAAGTGGCTGCATTCCTACTCAGGAGGAAGCTATCAAAGAGCAGGCCAATCAGATTATGTCAGAATCAGTCCCTCTTCCCATTACTATGTAACCCACTTGGACACTGAACTTCCATGGGCTATTTCTGTGCAGGGGTTCTAGGTTATCTCCATGAATAGTCCTTGGTTGGAGTATGAGTCTCTGGGAAGTTCCCTGTGTTCAAATTTTCTTGTTCTGTTGCTCTCCTTGTGGAGTTCCTGTCCTCTCCAGCTCTTAAGATTTCCCACTTCTTACATAAAATTCCATTTACTCTGCCCGACAGTTGGCCATCAGGCTCAGCATCTGCTTTGATAGTCTGCAGGGCAGAGGCTTTCAGAGGCCCTCTGTGGCAGGTTCCCAGGTTGTTTCATGTTTTCTTCTTCTGGCTTTCAGAGGCCCTCTGTAGCAGGTTCCTAGGTTGTTTCTTGTTTTCTTTTTCTTCTGATGTCCATCCTCTTTGCCTTTCAGGTTGGGATTGAACACTTTAGTTAGGGTCCTCTCTCTTGCTTGGTTTCTATAGATGCACAGATTTTAGTGGGTTTGTCCTATGTTGTATGTTTGTATGAGTGAGTATATTCCGTGTGTGTCTTTTTGCTTCTGGGACAACTCACTCAGGATGATCTTTCCCAGGTCCCACCATTTTCCTGCAAATTTCATGATTTCCTTATTTTTCATTGCTGAGTAATATTCCATTTTATAGATGTACCACAATTTCTGCATCCATTCTTCATCTGAGGTGCATCTGGGTTGTTTCCAGGTCCTGGCTATTACAAATAAAGCTGCTACAAATATGGTTGGGCAAATGTCCTTTTTGTGTACTTGAGCCTCTTTTGGATATATGCCTAGGAGTGGTATGGCTGGATCTTGAGGAAGCGCTATTCCTAGTTGTCTGAGAAAGTGCCAGATTGATTTCCAGAGTGGTTGTACAAGTTTACACTCCCACCAGCAGTGGAAAAGGGTTCCCCTTTCTCCACAACCTCGCCAACATGTGTTGTTACTTGAGTTTTTGATCTTGGCCATTCTGATGGGTATAAGGTGAAATCTCAGGGTCATTTTGATTTGCATTTCCCTAATGGCTAATGAGGTTGAGCATTTCTTTAAGTGCTTTTCTGCCATTCGATATGCCTCTATTGAGAAATCTCTGTTTAGCCTGTTCCCCATTTTTTAAGTGGATTAATTGATTTGCTGTTTTTCAGCTTCTTTAGTTTTTTATATATACTGAATATAAGTCCTCTGTCAGATAAAGGGTTGGTGAAGATTCTTTCCCAATCTATAGGCAGTCACTTTGTTTTGATGGCGGTGTCCTTTGCTTTACAGAAGCTTTTCAGTTTCATGAGGTCCCAATTATTGATTGTTGCTCTTAGAGCCTGTGCTGTTGGTGTTTTGTTCAGGAAGTTTTCTCCTCTATCAATGAGTTCTAGGGTTTTCCCCACTTTTTTTTCTAGCCGATTTAATGTGTGTGGTTTTATGTTGAGGTCTTTGATCCACTTGGACTTCAGTTTTGTGCAGGGTGATAAGTATGGATGTATTTTCATTTTTCTACATGTAGACATCCAGTTGGACCAGCACCATTTGTTGAAGATGCTGTCTTTTTTAAATTGAATGGTTTTGTCGAATTTGTCAAAGATCAGGTGTCCATAAGTGTGTGGGTTTCTTTCTGGATCCTCTGTTCGGTTCCATTGATCCAACATTCTCTTTCGATGCCAGTACCATGCAGTTTTTAAAACTGTTGCTCTATAGTACAACTTAAGATCAGGGATGGAGAAAGCTCCAGAAGATCTTTTATTGTAGAGGATTGTGTTAGCAACTCTGGGTTTCTTGTTATTTCATAGGAAGTTGAGAATTTTTCTTTCCAGGTCTGTAAAGAATTGTGTTGGTAATTTGATGGGAATTGCATTGAATCTGTAGATTGCTTTTGGTAAGATGGCCATTTTTACTATGTTAATCCTGCCAAGCCATGAGCATGCGAGATCTTTCCATCTTCTCATATCTTCTTCTAATTCTTTCTTCAGAGACTTGAAATTTTTTTCATACAAGTCTTTGACTTGCTTGGTAAGGCTTACACCAAGGTATTTTATGTCATTTGTGGCTATTGTGAATGGTGTTGTTTCTCTAATTTCTTTCTCAGCCCTTTTGTCTTTTGTATACAGGAGTGCTACTGATTTTTTTGAGTTAATTTTGGATCCGGCCACTTTGCTGAAGGTGTTTATCAGCTGTAGGAGTTCCCTGGTAGAGTTTTTGGGGTCACTCATATATACTATCATATCATCTGCAAATAGTGATAATTTGACTTCTTCCTTTCCCATCTGTATCCCCTTGATCTCCTTCGACTGTCTTATTGCTCTAGCAAAGACTTCCAGCACTATGTTGAAGAGATATGGAGAGAGTGGGCAGCCTTGTCTTGTCCCTGATTTCAGTGGGATTGCTCTAAGTTTTTCTCCGTTCAGTTTGATGTTGGCTATAGGCTTGCTGTATATCGCCTTTACTATGTTTAGATATGTGCCTTGTATCCCTGATCTCTCCAGTACTTTAAGCATGAATGGATGCTGGATTTTGTCAAATGCTTTTTCAGCATCTGGGGAGATTATAATGTGTTTTTTTTTCTTTCAGTTTGTTAATATAGTGAATCACATTGATGGATTTCCGAATATTGAACCACCCCTGCCTACCTGGTATGAAGCCTACTTGGTCATGGTGGATGATATCTTTGATGTGTTCTTATATTCGGTTTGGGAATATTTTGTTGAGTATTTTTGCATCAATGTTCATAAGGGAGATTGGCCTGAAGTTCTCTTTTTTTTAAGGGTCTTTGTGAGGTTTAGTTACCAAGGTAACTGTGGCTTCATAAAATGAGTTTGGTAATGTTCCTTCTGTTTCTATTTTGTGGAATAGTTTGAAGAGAACTGGAGTTAGTTCTTTTTTGAATGTCTGGTAGAATTCTGCCCCAAAACCATCAGTTCCTGGGCTTTTTTTAGATGGGAGACTTTCGATGACTGCTTCTATTTCCTTGGGGTATATAGGACTATTTAATTGATTTACCTGGTCCTGATTTAGTTTTTTTAAGTGGAATCGATCAAGAAAATTGTCCATTTCATTTAGATTTTCAAAATTTTGTTGTGTATAGTCTTTGAAGTAAGTCCTAAATTATTGTTTGGGTTTCCTCAGTGTCTGTTGTTATGTCCCCCTTTTCATTTCTGATTTTGTTGATTTGGATGGTGTCTCTGCCTTTTAGTTAGCTTGGCTAAGGGTTTGTCTATCTTGTTGATCTTCTCAAAGAACCAGCTCTTGGTTTCCTTGATTCTTTGAATTGTTTTATTTGTTTCAAATTGATTGATTTCAGCCCTGAGTTATTTCCAGCCATCTACTCCTTTTTGGTGTGTCTGCTTCTTCTTTTTCTATGGTTTTTAAGTGAGCCATGAAGTTGCTTGAATGTGCTTTCTCGAATTTCTTCTTGAAGGCACTTAGCACTATGAACTTTCCTCTTAGCACTGCCTTCATTGTGTCCCACAATTTGGGTATGTTGTATCTTCATTTTCATTGAGTTCTAGGAAGATTTTAATTTCTTTCTTTATTTCTTCCCTGATCCAGCTGTCATTTAGTAGCAAGTTGTGCAGTTTCCATGTGTGTGTAGGCCTTTTGTTATTTCTGTTGTTATTGAGGTCCAGCTTCATTCCATGGTGATCAGACAGAATACAAGGGATTATTTCAGTCTTCTTGTATCTGTTGAGGCTTGCTTTGTGACCAACTATGTGGGTCTATTTTGGAGAAGGTTCCATGAGGTGCTGAGAAGAAGTTAAATTCTTTCATTTTTGGGTGTAAGGTTCTGTACATGTTTGTTAGGTCCATTTGATTCATGATCTCTGTTAGAGATATTGTTTCTTTGTTTAATTTTTGTTTAGTTGACCTGTCCTTTGTTGAGAGTGGGGTGTTGAAGTCTCCCACTATTAGTGTGTGAGGATCTATGTGTAGTTTAATTTTTATCAATGTTTCTTTCACAAATGTGGGTGCCCTTGTATTTGGGGCATAGATGTTCAGGATTGTGATGTCTTCCTGGTGGAAATTTCCCTTGATGAGTTTGAAGTGTCCTTCACCATCTCTTTTGATTAATTTTGGTTGAAAGTCTGTTTTATCAGATATTAGGATGGCTACTCCTGCTTGCTTCTTGAGTCCGTTTGCTTGGAAAGCCATCTTCCATCCCTTTACCCTCAGGTAATGTCTATCTTTTTGACTTATGTGTGTTTCTTGTATACAACAGATTGCTGGGTTTCGTTTACACATCCATTCTGTTAGTCTGTGTTTTTTTTATTGGAGAATTAAGTCCATTGCTGTTGTGAGAGATTAATGACCAATGGCTGTTAGATCCTTTGAATTTGATGTTGGCTGTGGTCATATGGTTGTGTGCTTGGTTGCTTTCTGTTTTACTGTAGTGAGGTTAGTTATTTACTGTGTTTTCTTGAATGTAGGTAGTTTTCTTGGGTGGTATTTTCCCTTCTAGTGTCTTCTGTAATGCTGGATTTGTTTGTAGGTATTGTTGAAATTTGTTTTTGTCATTGAATATCTTGATTTCTCTGTCTGTGAGGACTGAGAGTTTTCCTGGGTATAGTAGCCTAGGCTGACATCTGTGTTCTCTTAGGGTCTGCATAATATCCGTCCATGCCCCTCTGGCTTTCATAGTCTCTGTTGAAAAGTCAGGTATGATTCTAATGGGTTTGTCATTATATGTTACTAGGCCTTTTTCTCTTGCAGCTTTTAGTATTTTTTCTTTGTTCTATATACTTACGGTTTTGATTATTATGTGGCGGGCAGATTTTCTTTTCTGGTCTAATTTATTGGGTGTTCTGTAGGCCTCTTGTATTCTTATTGGCCTCTCCTTTAAGTTGGGGAAATTCAATGATTTTGTTGAAAATATTTTCTGGGCCTTGGTGCAGGGAATCTTCTTTTTCCTCTATTCTTATTATTCTTAGGTTTTGTCTTTTTATGTTGTCTTGAATTTCTTGGACGGTCTGTGTCAGGAATTTTTTAGATTTAACATTTTCTTTGACAGATACATCGATTTCTTCCATTGTATCTTCTACACCTGAGATTCTTTCTTCCATTTCTTGTAGTCTATTGGTTATGCTAACCTCTGTAGTTCCTGCTTTCTTCCCTAAGTTCTTTCTCTCCTCAATTTCTTCCATTTGTGCTTTTTTTTTTTTAATTTTTCCAATTCTATCTTCAGGTCTTGAGACATTTTGTTGGTTTCCTTCACCTGTCTATTTTCATGTTTTTCCATCAATTCCTTCAGCTGTTTGTTTGAACAATCCTCTGTTTCTTTTATTTCATTCAGTGATTTAAGCATTTCCTCTCTAAAGGCCACAAACATTTTGGCTGCAGCTTCCTATATTTCTTTTTGTATTTTATTTATTTCCTCTGTTGTCTTCTTCATGAGCATAGATGTTAGGTCATCTTCTTGAATTTCAATTATGCTGGCGTGTCTAGGGCTATTTGCCCCTAGATAACTGGGTTCTGGAGATGCCATATTGCTCTGGGTTTTGTTGGTTGAACTTTTACGCTGTCCTCTACCCATTGGGCTATCTTAGGTGTTTGACGTTAGTTTCTGGTTGTTCCTGGACTCCTGTGGTAGAGAGAATCCCTTTGGCAGGAAGATGGTTTTTCCTGAAGGAAGCTTTCTTAGCTTTTGGGTATAGTCACTGGATGGCCGGTGTTTTTCAGGAGTTGCTACAGCTCACCTTAGGCATAGAGACCTGGGTGGTAACTGTGGTCCTTATTAGTCAAGAGGGCTCTCCTCTCACTGGGAGAATTCCTGGAGATAGCTTCTCTACTTCTGGTTTTCTTGCTGTAAATTTAGTGATCAGTTGCTGTAACCTGTGTGTCCCGTGGTTTGGTCAGTTCTGTTGGAGCAGTATCTGGGGGTTGATCTCAGGGTTCCTGGTCTTTTGTAGGTCTGAGGTTGGGGCTCTGTGCCCCAGAACCCAAGAGGTAATCTGTGGCGGGTAAGTACTGTTCTCCTGGTAACAGCAGGCTATCTGGGGCACAGCAGTTCCCTGGGTTGGGTCAGTCTGTGGGACCTTTTCCTGGGATATACTGGGTTGCCTAAGTCTGTCCCCTTTGCTTCGTTCCTTGTTCCTTGTGAGGGTTTCTCCAGATAGTGACTCCAAGACTCTGGTGTCCTGGGACACACAGTTCTGTCTGTAAGGAGTAGTTGGTAGAAAGCAGGTCTCTGGGCTGGTGGCACGTGCGCCTGCCTGCTAGTCTGCGGGAGCTGGGTTCCCAATAACTCTGTGCTCCCTGTTGTGCCTGGATCCGTGATGGCTGGGCGTACTTGCCTGTTTGACATCTGTGGTCTGCGAGATTTTCCCCAGGCAAAGCCTAGGTGAAACCCAAGCAGCACAGTTTCTTCCTTCCCTGTGGGGCCCTCTCCGGACAGGGATTCACAGTCTCTGTTGCACTGGGGCACGGAGCTCGTCTGTACCGGTGAGTTGGGCACAGCCGCTCTCTGCACATGATGGAAGCTCCGATGTGATGGTCAATGAAACCTTCCAGGGAAAGACTGGGTGACCCGTGATCAGTATCCTAACTTTCCTTCCCCGTGGGGTTTTCTTGCGACTGGGACTCTCAGTCTCTGGCACCCTTGTGCCCACCGATCAGCCTGGGAAAGTGATCGGGACATTCAGGCTGCAGCTCCAGCCTGGAGACCCAAAGCCAAATTTCCCAGGATCACTTCCGGGTTCTAGCTGTGCGGCCCGAGAGTGGACCCGACCGATTCCCACGCCGTGGGAACCTCCCCTCACCTGGGAAACACGGTCGATCGCTATAGTTTTAGGGCCCAGAGTTCAGTCTCCTGGTCATTGCACAGAGAGTGTTGTCCTGCTTCTCAGACACAGTGCTCTCCCGGTGCCGCCATCTTGGCTCCCCCCAACAGTTACATTCTTAGGCCTGAAATAATTTTTTAAGGTTATTATTATTATTATTATTATTATTATTATTATTATTTTATTTTAAAAATGTCTATCTATCTATCTATCTATCTATCTATCTATCTATCTATCTATCTATCTATCTATCTATCTATCTATCTATTATTACAATTTATTGACTTTGTATCCTGGCTGTGGCCTCCTCCGTCATCGACTCTCAATCTCCCCCTCCCTCCCTCTTCTCCCATGCCCCTTCCCCAGTGCACTGATAGGGGAGGTCCTCATCGCCTTCCATCTGACCCTAGTCTATCAGGTCTCAACAGGACTGGCTGCATTGTCTTCTTCTGTGGCCTGACAAGGCTGCTCCCTCCTCAGGGGGAGATGATCAGTTAGCCTGTCACTGAGTTCATGTTTTCTTTCTAAAACAAAACTTTCTTAAAAAATTAACTTTTTCTGCTGGCACAGTAAAGACAGAGAAGAAACCACAAGTTTTTAAATGAGAATATTTTTCCTGTGTCTGTGCTACAAGTGGTGTTGCTACTGTGGCCGCATTCAGAACATTAATAATAAAGGTGATGACAACCACGTTTCCAGTGGCACAAAGATGAAAAGCACATAACAGAGTCCAATCAGTCCTTGTCTGTGGTCTCTGTAAACTTTTAAAAATGCCATTCTGAGTTTAAACCCTTGCCTGCTGATAAATCGTAGCCCTTCTCCATGGAAAATTGAGAAGCCCAGGTCCATGTCATAGAACGCATATCACATCATTGTAATTAGCTACAGTTGTGTCAGGCTTCATTTGCACAAACCGCATACAGCATTCACTGCTGCTTTGCATAGAAGTCAACATAAGCAGGTATGTTACTGTATGTTGTTATAGCTACATAAAGTTTACAAGTGGTTATAAAATTATTTTCCCTTCAAAATAGCAGTGAAATATGACAGGTCAGAATGATAAGGATGCACACTCTTTACTTCCACTTGTGAAAGTGATATCCTGCTGTTTAGGATCTCAGACATGTGGGTTTGAGTGCCTATTGGCCGTTTAACAAGTTCTGGAACTGAACACGTACTAAGCATCACAAAGTCTTAAGTACACCAGCCATAAAACAGATGTCCAAACTCCATAATACTTAATGTCATTCTGAGAATTAAACAAAATGTTATATAAAGAATCAGCAGGGGATCTAGAACATTGGGTACAAGAAACGCTTCAGCTATGCAAGGTGCAGAGGAGACGGTCACATGGTGATGCTGTGCGTACTACAGGCTGATAAAAATGACTGGGAAGCAAAGCTAGAAATGACGGGGAATATTTTAATATCTCTGTAGACCTGCAATATATTTGTAAGCCTGTTTTTATATATGAGTTTCTATTTGCCCATGTAAGTCTACAGAGTAAGTAAAACTCTTTCAGCAAAAAAACAAAGTTTGTAACCAAATAAGGTACTGTTTTCATTTCTTTATCCAAAATTGGAATCCACTTAAGCGTATGGTAACAGTAACAGACGCAATGTGGAGCTACTTAAATGCTCGACCTAATCTCAAGATGTAGCACAGACACTCCCCTGTCTACTCGCAGCATTCTTCTGGGTGTAATGCAATGCAGGACAGTCACCTTCAGACATGAGGGCCATCTTCTCCAAGCTGCCTTCAAGTACTGTAGAAGAGAACGGACACACATTCCTACAGATGCTCTTTGCTTCTGTTCCCTTTGTCTCCTGGCTGTTTGGACCACTTCCTTGACAGCTCATGAATATCAATTTCCTCTTATAGAGCTCAGCTCATGAATCCTTCCCTCCAGGAACATATTCCTGGTGCTTTAGATCAATGAATTTCTCCTGTGGTATGCTCTCAGAGACACTGTTCTCCTCTGTCACTAGTCATCTTAGAGGGCTAAGCCTGGATCTACCTAGCATCTCAGTGTTCCTAATGCTCACCCAGCGTGTAAACACATAACATTGTTTTTGTGAACAAAATGTTTTAATTCAATATGTTTCTCAGATTTTTCATTTGAAAAAAAACTGTGCAGTCAATAATTATATAATTAGCATGACTGTTCTGAAATTTGAAGAGATTATAGATTACACAGTAGTTAATTATAATAGAAATATCCTGTTTTTCAACCTTTGTGTGAGTACTATATAGATTTAAGATAGCAAGTCTGTGGGGGAAACAAACCTCTCACATACAAAGGGAAGGTTATAGTAAATATAAATGTTTTTCATTCTCTTTAAGCGGAAAATCAGTAACTAATGTTAAAGAATAACATTCCTAAGCAGGAGTGAAGGCCTTCTCTTGTAATCTCAGCATTTGAGAGCCTAATGCAGGAAAATTGGTAGGGTTACAGAGTGAACTCCTTTGTCAAATACAGAAAAGTGAAGGAAAGGTGCAGCACTTCCTAATTTATTCCACAACGGGTTGTTATAATTAGCGAACCATCAAATAAGGTACCAGAGACAAAACTGGACCTGCTTTGTTGATGAAACTCGTAGTCAGAAATCAAACTGTATGCAAATGAGTGTGAGGACAGCAAGGCATTCTCTTCTACTTAGAATTGTATCCCTTTTCTACTTCCCACTTTGCATAACTAAAACAGATAGCGAACCTACATGATGGGCAGTGAATAACAGTGCTAAAGGAAAAGATGTGTTTTGGAAGCCTTCTGTTTAATGTGCACATGCCAGTAATTTTCCCTCCTCTACTGTGGGTTTGATGCATTCTGTCTGGATTAGTTGCTGTGCTGTTGTAGGAATGGGGATCTCAAGCAAAAATGTATTGCATAATTTGAATCCGGAAGTCTCATGTAAAAAGTAATGCCATCATCAATTTAAGTTGCTTTTCTTTCCTAAGCAGAGTTTACAAACGGCATTTTTGTTCCAGTAAATTCACTGCAGCCAGTGTTGTAAACTGAGAGGAAGTGAGGGTTCCCTGATATTTCTCAACATTAAATAAAACTTCAAACCCTTTCAGACTGTTGCCATCTTGCCTTCAGTTATAAATAAAATAATTATAATTGTTTGCTAGCAGCTAACATTTGTGTAGGAAGAATTTCTGTCATTTCCAACCTTTTGTCCTGAAACCCAAAACAATGGTTATAAAAAAAATTCAATGTTTGTATATTTTCTTAGGTTGTTTTTGTTTGTTTGTTTGTTTGTTTTTTTCAGAGGATGACATTTTGGTCTTGATTAGAATCATCGGTATGTTAACTTTCATCGATATCTTATATTTTTAAGTGAAAACAATCCCATCAGCATCATGCTAGCACAGCTCAGAATCTACCATAATCAACCATTAACTGGTGACATGGAACATTTAATTTGCTTTCTACCACCATGCTGATAGATTGAATGAACTTACAGGAGTGAAATATATTAATTATAGAAAATTTCTACTTTTATAAAATTTTACTTTCAGATTTAAGAATGATACTCTGCCATATCTTCTTCTGTTATCTAAGCTCAGCAATAGACACACACACACACACCCACAAACCAGGTTCTCTAGTGGAATGGAATGGCTTCAGGAAGAAGCCTTTCTGCCCTGCTTTTAATCTCAATTTAGGATGAACTATTTAAGTATTGTTGCTTTAAAATAGATGCATAGATTTTTTTTTTCAGTTTTCATAAAAGCAGGGTTTACTTCTCTTTCATTAAATAATTCCCTTCTCTTGAGTACAGATAGAGTAAATGACTGGCTTCTAAATATGAAAACATGGCTGAGGTGAAATATCAAATTTGACATTCAGGTGTATATGATGTTGGTGCTTCCTCCTTATTCTTTATCCTGGGTTGGCTAGTCTCAGGGAGAAGACTAGCATGTTCTGAGGAAACTGCATCAGTCTGTGGTGAGAACCATGTAGTGAGAAACACAGGCTTCCTGTCAATAGCTAGGTGAGGAAGATAAGGGTCTGCTCCAAGGGTCTGACTCCTTCAAAGAGCAGGATGAATGATCAGGCCTGACCATAGCAAGTATACAGGATTTGCCTGCTCTCAGCAAGCCTTAGCAGCAGCTGGTACACCACAGCTCGCAGCGGAAATTGCAATAGGGACTCGAGCCATTTGGCTGGCACACTTTCCACACGTTTGCAATCCTGTCCGTTTGTAGGGCTGTTTATCTGAGGTCCTCTTAGGAAGCTGGAAGCCTTGTTAGAGGGAGAAGTAAATCCTTTCCGTACTCTTTCCCAATACTCAGTATTTTTCCGCTCAGCTTTCCTCCTCCTGACCTCTCAACAACTAGAAAGCCCATGCTCATGCAGCTGCAACTGCTGGAGAGTGCACCCCATTCCTTGGAAAATAATGCACCAGGAAGAACTGATACTTTTTGGTTTTAACTTCTTGTTATGCCACTATGATGGTGATTAAGGCTTGGTTCTTTCGTTTTGGATGTTTTGTATTAATTGCCTCAGCCATAGTTCTCTCCCACGCAATTGCAACATAGTTCTGCCCAAGCCAAGCCCCAGGCTATAACATCTAGGCCAGAAACTTACGAGAACCCTGAGCTACAACCACCTAGCAGGCCATGTTCAGATTCTGTCCCTTAAATATTTGTATGTGGCCATAAGTGTTTATTTTATTTTGAACTTCATCTTTTCCAAACAGAGTAGGTAAAAGAAAAATCACCTCAAGATGGGCCAAAATAGGGTTGTAATGAAATTACTTTTTTTGACATGCTGACATTCTGAGGTGGCTTTTTTCTTCTTTCTTTTTAATTTTTTTTAAAATTTGTTTTCTCGTACAATACAATATGACTACAGTTTCCTCTTCCTCCTCTTCCGCTAGTGCCCCGCATATCTCCTCTCTCCCCCAGATCCACTCAGAAAAAAGCAAGTCTCCCAGGGATATCAACTGAACATGGAATGGTAAGATACAACAGAGTCTCAGAAGGCACAAACCCTCATAGGAAGGCCCGGCAAGGTAACCATGTAGGAAGAACAGGGTCCCAAGAACAAGGAGCAGACTCAGAGACACCACCACTCTTTGGCAAGAACAACCCCACACTAGGAAAGGAGCATATTTTCTAGTGGATAGCTGATATTGTTGTCACATGAATAAAGTACCTGAATAGTTATTTAAATATACCATTGGCCTTAGGTTTTATCACTTTGTAGTCAATAATGTGAAAATTTCAAAACACCACATAGACTTTTTTACTTCAAAAAAAAAAAAAAAGACCATTTGACGCTGTGGAATGTAAAGCTATTCATAATTACATACATTTTTTTTCTATAAGAGAAAACAACAGGGCCCCTGGCAGCAGGACAAAAATTATTTAGTGTTGCTGGGAAGGAAGGAGGCTGGTGAGCACTGGGAGGAATGGAGGGAGGGGAAACTATAGTCAGGATATAGTATCTGTGAGAAGAATCTATCTTCAATAAAATAAACTTCAAAAAATCTTGAGTTTACTACGAAGACAATGTAGTATTATTAGGTAGCATATTTTTCATTAGTTGCTATGTAGTCCACTTTGGCCTTGGACTTACTACCCTTATGATTCAGTCTCTAAAGTGCAGAGATCATAGGTGTACATCATTACACCTAATATGAACACACACACACACACACACACACACACACACACTCCTAAATCAGTACTAAGCTTATAAAACTTAAAATAATTTTCCCTTTGTATCATAACAGCAAATTGTCTTTAAATTTATTCTTTAAAGTTTTCCTCATTTTTAATTTTTTTTCCTTTGCTTTTTTTCACATATTTTTCTTAGTACTTTAAGTCTTACTGACTGCAATAAGACTTTAGAAAGTAAAAATTTGGACATAAACGAGAAAGGAAGAAGTGAATTCATTAGTAAATGATCTAATGCTATATTTAAGAAATTTTAAGACTCCCCTAGAAAAGTTTTATAATTTATAAGTACTGCTAGCTAAGTAATAGTATACAAACTGCAAATGAAAAATCAGTAAATTTATATATATCAATAAAAATTGGGTCAAGAAATCAATAAGAGTAACAATCCCTTTTCACTAATATTTAAAAAAAATTAAGAGCAGGAGAAATCATCTTCCCCAGGGAAGAACACACCAGTTGGTTATCCAATAACAAATGGGTGAGTCCTAAAAACATACATTTGAATATCAGTACACAAACTTAGTATGTTATATATTTGTATTTGTGTGTGTATGTATTATGTATACAAACAGCAGCTTAAATTTCCTCAGTGGTTGTCATTCAGCTGACTGGCTGAAAAGCATTGCCACAGACATCAAGGAAAACATTTATGACCAGTGACAAAAGATATTTTTCTTAAAATATTCTTTATTTTCAGTTCACTTTGTGCTTTTATGACTTTCATACTTTCAGTTACTGCTAACTCTCATTTTGCACTGTGCACATATATAATAATCAGACCCCCAATCTTAAATTTTGGAAGTTTTTGTTGACAATGTGAAAGATAGTCATGTAAAGAATGGATATAGCCCATGAATTTTCTGTCTCTTCCTTTTATTTAATGCAAAATACTGTTAAGGAAGACTTGTCTGATAACTTGAAAAAAACAAACTTTGTACTCCAGGATCTCAAATAGAATTACATATACATTCAGTTAATTCGTGTAAGTATAAGTGAGTTCTTTCACCTCCAATATATTAAACCTGTGTACTGAATTTATCTGAGAAGGTTGAAAAGAATGTAAGACAGTCTGTGTCAGCAGTATTATAGTCTAAGCATAAAACAATCTAGAATATCAAAGAAATGCTATAGGCTATCCTATGGGACTGGAAAATGCACTTGATCTTGGCACTTTGAATATTCATCTTCACACATTATCTAGTGCCATGTTCTAGTCATTGTTCTATCGGGTTAATTAGGCCATTTAGAGCTTATAAAATTAATATTTATATGCTTAAATATTTCTTGTCATTGATTATTCATCTTCAAGATCAACTTATATTAAACATAGAATACTTAATTATATTAAAGAATATAAAAAATGTAAACTTCATATAAAACTTACCTAAAAGCATAGATGTTCAAAATCATATAACATTATGAAAATGCATCATTATATATAGGAGTATGTATTAGCTACGTTTCTCTTTGTTATGGCAAAATCCTGATAAATGCATCTTAAAGAAAGGTCTACTTAAGGTAACAACTTGAAGGGGTAAGAATCCCTTTATAGTGGAGAAGGCATGAAAAAAATGAACAGTTTTAGGTGTGTCAATGGGAGGTGAGGCAGCTGGACTCACTAAACGGGAGTCAGGAGGTAGAGAAACATGACCAAGGTGCTTATTCTGCCCTCTCTCGTCTTCGGTCTAAGACCCTGTCTATGATACCCTGACAACTGAGGTTGGTAAGCCCCCAAAGACCCACTTACCCTAATCAGAAGGAAGCAGATAAAAGAGGTCTACAGCCCCTTTCCTTACTAATTTCCTATCTAAGGTTAGAGGATTAGAAGGGAGGTGAAGGCATTTAAGAAACTATTTAAATAAAGGTTCTGTATTTACAGAAAAAAATAAGCCTATAATAAGAACAGGCACAAACTCTCATATCAGAGTTGGGCAAAGAAATCCAGTAGGAAAAAAGGGTCCTAAGAGCAGGGGAAAGAGTCAGAGAAACTTTCACTCCCACTGTTAGGAGTCTCACAAAAAAACAGCAAGCTCCTAACTTGTTTCCTGTTTTCTTTTTCTTCTCATGTCCATCCTCTTTGCCTTTCGGGATGGGGATTGAGCATTATAGCCAATGTCCTCCCTCTTGATTAGTTTCTTTAGGTGTACAGATTTTAGTAGGTTTATCCTATATTACATGTCCATATGAATGAGTATATATCGTGTGTGTCTTTCTGCTTCTGGGATAGCTCACTTAGAATGATCCTTTCCAGTTCCCACCATTTACCTGCAAATTTCATGATTTCTTGTTTTTTAATTGCTGAGCAATACTCCATTGTGCAGATGTATCCATTCTTCAGTTGAGGGGCATCTGGGTTGTTTCCAGCTTCTGGCTATTACAAATAAAGCTGCTACAAACATGGTTGAGCAAATGTCTTTATTGTGTACTTGAGCCTCTTTTGGATATATGCCTAGGAGTGGTATGGCTGGATCTTGAGGAAGCGCTATTCCTAGTTGTCTGAGAAAGCGTCAGATTGATTTCCAGAGTGGTTGTACAAGTTTACATTCCCACCAGCAGTGGAAGAGGGTTCCCCTTTCTCCACAACCTCCCCAGCATGTGTTGTCACTTGAGTTTTTGATCTTGGCCATTTTGATGGGTGTAAGGCAAAATCTCAGGATCATTTTGATTTGCATTTCCCTGATGGCTAATGAGGTTGAGCATTTCTTTAAGTGTTT
Organism: Psammomys obesus; assembly: GCF_907164565.1. Classification (NCBI taxonomy): domain Eukaryota; kingdom Metazoa; phylum Chordata; class Mammalia; order Rodentia; family Muridae; genus Psammomys; species Psammomys obesus. The sequence goes on along the minus strand of NW_026585987.1, from coordinate 9,837,337 downwards.
CTCTCCCATTCGATATTCCTCTACAGTTAATTTCTCTGTTTAGTTCTGTTCCCAATTTTTTAATTGGATTACTTGATTTGCTGCTTTTCAACTTCTTTAGTTCTTTATATATGTTGGATATTAGCCCTCTGTCAGATATAGGGTTGGTAAAGATTCTTTCCCAATCTGTAGGGAGTCATTTTGTTTTGATGACAGTGTCCTTTGCTTTACAGAAGCTTTTCAGTTTCATGAGGTCTCATTTATTGATTGTTGCTCTTAGAGCCTGTGCTGTTGGTGTTCTGTTCAGAAAGTTGTCTCCTGTACCAATGAGTTCTAGGGTTTTCCCCACTTTTTCTTCTAACCAATTTAGTGTGTCTGATTTTATATTGAGGTTTTGATCCACTTAGACTTTAGTTTTTTGCAGGGTGATAAGTATGGATGTATTTGCATTTTTCTACATGTAGACATCCAGTTGGACCAGCACCATTTATTGAAGATGCTATCTTTTTTCTATTGAATGGTTTTGGCATCTCTGTCAAAGATCAGGTGTCCATAAGTGTGTGGGTTTATTTCTGGGTCCTCTGTTCGGTTCCATTGATCCAACATTCTCTTTCTATGCCAGTACCATGCAGTTTTTAAAACTGTTGCTCTATAGTACAACTTAAGATCGGGGATGGAGAAAGCTCCTGAAGATCTTTTATTGTAGAGGATTGGGTTAGCAACTCTGGGTTTCTTGTTATTTCATAGGAAGTTGAGAATTTTTCTTTCCAGGTCTGTAAAGAATTGTGTTGGTAATTTGATGGGAATTGCATTGAATCTTTAGATTGCTTTTGGGAAGATGGCCATTTTTACTATGTTAATCCTGCCAAGCCATGAGCATGGGAGACCTTTCCATCTTCTGATATCTTCTTCTAATTCTTTCCTCAGAGACTTGAAATTTTTTTCATACAAGTCTTTGACTTGCTTGGTTAGTGTTACACCAAGTTACTTTATGTCATTTGTGGCTATTGCGAAGGGTGTTGTTTCCCTGATTTCTTTCTCAGCCCTTTTGTCTATTGTCTACAGGAGGGCTACTGATTTTTTTGAGTTAATTTTGTATCTGGCCACTTTGCTGAAGGTGTTTCTCAGCTATAGGAGTTCCCTGGTAGAGTTTTTGGGGTCACTCACGTATACTATTATATCATCTGCAAATAGTGATAATTTGACTTCTTCCTTTCCAATTTGTATTCCCTTGATCTCCTTCAACTGTCTTATTGCTCTAGCAAGGACTTCCAGCACTATGTTGAAGAGATATGGGGAAAGTGGGCAGCCTTGTCTTGTCTCTGATTTCAGTGGGATTGCTTTAATTTTCTCTCTGTTCAATTTGATGTTGGCTATAGGCTTGCTGTATATCGCCTTTACTATGTTTAGATATGTGCCTTGTATCCCTGATCGCTCCAATACTTTAAACATGAATGGATGTTGGATTTTGTCAAATGCTTTTTCAGCATCTAGGGAGATTATCATGTGGTTTTTCTCCTTCAGTTTGTTTATGTGGTGGATCACACTGATGGATTTCCATATATTGAACCACTCCTGCATACCTAGGATGAAGCCTACTTGGTCATAGTGGATGATATCTTTGATGTGTTCTTGGATTCGGTTTCCAAGTATTTTGTTGAGTATTTTTGCATCAATGTTCATAAGGGAGATTGTCCTGAAATTCTCTTTCTTTGTTGCGTCTTTGTGAGTTTTAGGTACCAAGGTGACTGTGGCTTCATAGAATGAGTTTGGTAATGTTCCTTCTGTTTCTATTTTGTGGAATAGTTTGAAGGGAACTGAAGTTAGCTCATCTTTGAAGGTCTGGTAGAATCCTGCACTGAAACTATCTGGTCCTCGGCTTTTTTTTTTTTTTTTTTTTTTTGGATGGGAGATTTTGATGACCGCTTCTATTTCCTTAGAAGATATAGGACTATTCAATTTATTTACCTGTTCCTGACTCAGGTTTGGTAAGTCAAATCAATCAAGAAAATTGTCCATTTCATTTAGATTTTCAAATTTTGTAGCATATAGACTTTTGAAGTAAGTCCTAATTATTGTTTGGATTTCCCCAGTGTCTGTTTTTATGTCCCACTTTATATTTCTGTTTTGTTCATTTGCATGCTGTCTCTCTGCCTCTTTGTTAGGTTGGCTAAGGTTTGTCTATTTTGTTGATTTTCTCAAAGAAACAGATCTTGGTTTCCTTGATTCTTTGAATTGTTTTATTTGTTTCTAATTGATTGATTTCAGTCCTGAGTTTGATTATTTCCAGCCATCTACTCCTTTTTGGTGTGTCTGCTTCTTCTTTTTCTAAGGTTTTTAAGTGGGCCATTAAATTGCTTGAATGACCTGTCTCGAATTTCTTCTTGAAGGCACTTAGTGCTATGAACTTTCCTCTTAGCACTGCTTTCATTGTGTCCCACAAGTTTGGGTATGTTGTGTCTTCATTTTCATTGAGTTCTAGAAAGACTTTAATTTCTTTCTTTATTTCTTCCCTGACCCAGCTGCCATTTAGTAGCAAGTTGTTCATGAGCTTGTCGGCTTTTTGGTATTTGTTGTTGTCGAGGTCCAGCTTTATTCCATGGTGATCAGATAGGATACAAGGGATTATTTCAATCTTCTTGTATCTGTTGAGACTTGCTTTGTGACCAACTATATGGTCTATTTTGGAGAAGGTCCCATGAAGTGCTGAGAAGGTAAATTCTTTTGGGTTTCAGTGTAAGATTCTGTAAATGTTTGTTAGGTCTATTTGATTCATGACCTCTGTTAGAGACATTTTTTCTTTGTTTAATTTCTGTTTTGTTGACCTGTCCTTTGTTGAGAGTGGAGTGTTGAAGTCTCCCACTATTAATGTGTGGGGATCTATATGTGGTTTAAATTTTATCAATGTTTCTTTTACAATTGTGGGTGCCCTTGTATTTGGGGCATAGATGTTCAGGATTGTGATGTCTTCCTGGTGGAATTTTCCCTTGATGAGTATGAAGTGTCCTTCCTCATCTCTTTTGATTAATTTTGCTTGAAAGTCTGTTTTATCAGATATTAGAATGGCTACTCCTGCTTGCTTCTTGGGTCCGTTTGCTTGAAAAGCTGTCTTCCAACCCTTTACCCTGTGGTAATGTCTATGTTTGTGACTTAGGTGTATTTCTTGTATATAATAGATTGCTGGGTTTTGTTTATGCTTCCATTCTGTTCATCTGAGTCTTTTTATTGGAGAAATGAGTACATTGATGTTGAGAGAGATTAATGACCAGTGGCTCTTAGATCCTTTGATTTTGATGTTGGCTGTGGTCGTAAGTTTGTTTACTTGGTTGCTTTCTGTTTTACTGTAGTGAGGTTGGTTTTTTTCCTGTGTTTTCTTGAAAGTAGCTAGTTTTCTTGGGTGGTGTTTTCCCTTCTAGTGTCTTCTGTAACACTGGATTTGTGTGTAGGTATTGTTGAAAGTTGTTTTTGTCATTGAATATCTTTTTTCTCCGTCTATGAGGACTGAGAGTTTTGCTGGGTATAGTAGCCTGGGCTGACATCTATGTTATCTTAGGGTTTGCATTATATCCGTCCAGGCCCATCTGGCTTTCATAGTCTCTGTTGAAAAGTCAGGTGTGATTCTAATGGGTTTGCCCTTATATGTTACTTGGCCTTTTTCCCTTGCAGCTTTTAGTATTTTTTCTTTGTTCTGTATACTTATTGTTTTGATTATTATGTGGTGGGAGGATTTTCTTTTCTGGTCTAATTTATTGGGTGTTCTGTAGGCCTCTTGTATTCTTATTGGCCTCTCCTTTAAGTTGGGGAAATTTTCTTCAATGATTTTTTTGAAAATATTTTCTGGGCCTTGGAGCAGGGAATCTTCTTTTTCCTCTATTCCTATTATTCTGAGGTTTTGCCTTTTTATGTTGTCTTGAATTTCTTGGACGGTCTGTGCCAGGAACTTTTTAGATTAAACATTTTCTTTGACAGATACATCAATTTTTTCCATTGTATCTTCCACACCTGAGATTCTTTCTTCCATCTCTTGTAGTCTATTGATTATGCTAACCTCTGTAGTTCCTGTTTTCTTCCCTAATTTCTTTCTCTCCACAATTTCCTCCGTTTATGTTTTCTTTAATTTTTCCAATTCTATCTTCAGATCTTGAGCCGTTTTGTTGATTTCCTTCACCTGTCTGACTGTATTTTCTTATTTTTCCTTCAATTCCTTCAGCTGTTTTTTTGAACAGTCCTCTGTTTCTTTTATTTCTTTCAGTAATTTAAGCATTTCCTCTCTAAAGGCCATAAACTGTTTGGCTGCAACTTCCTCTATTTCTTTATGGATGGCCATAATCTGTTTGTATTTATCTTCCTTTATGTCTTTATGTATTTTATTTGTTTCCTCTGTTATCCTCTTCATGAGCATAGATGTTAGGTCATCTTCTTGAATTTCAATTATGCTGGGGTGTCCAGGGCGACTTTCCCCTAGATAACTGGGTTCTGGAGATGCCATATTGCTTTGGCTTTTGTTGGTTGAGCTTTTACACTTTTTTCTACCCATTGGGCTATCTTAGGTTTTTGGAGTTAGTTTCTGGTTATTCTTGGAATCCAGTAGTAGAGAGAATCCCCTTGGAAGGAAAATGTTTTTTCCTGAAGGTGCTCCGGCCAGCGGAGCTAAGGTTATTCATGGGTTAAAAGAGAATCTAAACCTGTGAAAAGATGGGCGAGAAAGAGAAAGGAGTCCAAGGAAACAGGTGCTTGTCAAGGACTAACTTTACTAAGCAGAATCAGCTTTAAATAGGATTCAGGATAAGGAAGTAGGGTGGGTGAAACGTTACAGATTCTTCTCGGCCAGGGGCCTGAAACATCTTGTGATAAGCCATGGTTCTGTGAGCACATCTCTGCTGTTGCCAAGCAGTGTGTTTACCACAGATAAGGAAACGGGCAAGTTGAGGCAGGTTGATGAGTTTCTACAGGTGGTCTCTGACATCTCCAAGCAGTATGTTTACTGCAAGTAAGGGAACGGGCATCTCCAAGCAGTATGTTTCCTGCAGGTAAGGGAACGGGCATCTCCAAGCAGTATGTTTACTGGAGATAAGGGAACAGGCAAATTGAGGCAAGTTGGTAAGCTTCCACAGGTGGTCTCTGAAGTTGGCGAGTTCCCTCAGGTGGTCCCTGACATGAAGGAAGCCTTCTCAGCTTTTTGGGTATAGTCACTGGATGGCCGGTGTTTTTCAGGAGTTGCCGCTGCTCAGCTCAGGCATAGAGACCTGAGTGGTAACTGTGGTCCTTGTTAGTTGAGAGGGCTCTCCTCTCACCTGGAGAAGTCCTGAAGACAGCTGCTCTGCTTCTGGGTTTCTTGCTGTAAATTTAGTGATCAGCTGCTGTAACCTGTGTGTCTCCTGGTTTGGTCAGTTTTTTTAGGGATAACTGGTTGCCCCTTTGAACAGTATCTGGAGGTTGATCTCAGGGATTCCTGGCTTTTGTAGGTCTGAGTTTGGGGCTCTGTGCCCCAGTACCCAAGTGGAAATCTTTGGCGCCTGGGTACTGCTCTCCTGGTAACAGCAGGCTATCTGGTGCACAGCAGGTCCTATGGTTGGGCCAGTCTGTGGGACTTTTTCCAGGGATATACTGGGTAGCCTAAGTTTGTCCCCTTTGCTTCGTTCCCTGTGAGGATTTCTCCTAGCAGTGACTCCCAATCTCTGGTGTCCTGGGGCACACAGCTCTGTCTGTGCCAGAGAGCTGGGCATGCAGCAACTGTCTGTGCTTGTGGCTGGAGTCCAGTTCAGTGATGATGGCTCATATCCGCTGGTCTGTGAGACTCTTTCCAGGGAAAGACTGGGTGACCCAAGTCAGTACTGTTTTCTTCCTTCCCTGTGGGGTTTTCTCGAGACTGGGACTCACAGTCTCTGGTGTTTTTTGTGCCCACCGATCAACCTGGGAAGGTAATCAGGACACACAGGCATGTTGCTCTGGTCTGGCGACCTAGTGCCTGCTAGACTTGGGATCTCTTCTGGATTCTGGCTGGGTGGCCTGAGCGTGGACCTGACTGATTCCCATGCCGTGCGGGTTTCCTCTTACCTGGGAAACACAATAGCTGTTATTTTAGGGCCAAGAGTTCAGTCTCTTGATCTCTGTATGGAAAATGTTGTCCTGCTGCTCAGATGCAGTGTTCTCCTGGCGCCACCATCTTGTCCCCCCTCTATCTATATTTATGATTTTAAAAATAACTATTATATCCAAAGCTTTGTTTATGAAATAATCTGAGTTTCCTTTCCTAGATTATATGTTCCATTTATTTCAGAAATTATCTACTGTCATTTGCTACACATGAACTGAATTTCTGAAATAAATGGAACATATAATCTAGGAAAGGAAACTCAGATGGGGATTGAACATTTTAGTTAGGGTCCTCTCTTTTGCTTAGTTTGTTTAGATGTACAGATTTTAGTGGGTTTATTCTATATTGTATGTTTATATGAGTGAGTATATACCACGTGTGTCTTTTTGCTTCTGGGATAACTCACTCAGGATGATCCTCTTTCATAATTCATGGAAAACACTGCCAGGCAGTATTATTCAGATTGAAACTTTCAAACATGGCTTTATGTTGAGATCATTTATAGAACTTTGCATAACAAACAATTTCCTCATATTTTGCTGTTTATCTTAAGCCCTTCAGAACTATCATTATCTCTATTACATAACAAAACTGTCTATATCTATATCTAAAACAAAACTGTCATTATCTATGTGATTTAACCATCATTTTGTTCTTATGACAGTCCTAGTACTAAGCACTATCACATAGGGTGTTAAAGCTTTATTTTATGGAATTTTGTGGGAAATTGCCATCTAGCCCACAACATTGAATTTCTGGACTCAGATTTATGTACTTGACATCTGCAAACGTTTTCCATTTCATCTCAACAGCTCAAAAGTATTTTGCTAACAATTCTGCATCTTAATATATCTTTTAAATCTCATATGAATCAAATATTAATAAAACTCCTGAAGCTGGTTTTTCAGAATTAACTCAGGAAGCTGACTAAAGTATGCTCTTCTAAAATACTCATGGGTCAGCCATATAAGTAGCTTTGCCAATAAATGAGGTGGAAAAAAAAAAAGAAAAAGAAAGAAAGAAGAGCATCAGGTCTCTTGCAAATTCAACACCTGGAAAGTCAGAATCCATCCATGAAATCTTAGTGCTCAAGAATAAAACTGTGATTAACTTAACTTCTAGACACACTGTGTTAGAGACACTGCCTTCTTGGTGCATGAGAATAATGCCTTAGATAAGGCTACTGCCTGAAGCGCAGTGCCATGTGCCAGTCTTATCCTCACACACACTTGTCACCTTACCAAGTGCTTGGCCTGCTCTTCCTGTTGAGTTCTTTTCTGAACGTTCTCATGATATTTTGATAATGTAGACAGTCCAGGGACCTTCTAAATCTTAAATTTTGCTTCTTAGTACTTAACATTCTGTCCTTGAGTTTCACTATAATTAGGTTGAAATGGAGTTGTTTTTCAAAACTTTCTTAGAATTCACCAGAGCTAAATACTTAGTTTCATCACTTATAGATTCAAGCACAGGAAAATGAACAAAATTAGGCTTATTCATTGCCACTTTATAACAGCAATTGAGTTTGTTCTAATGTTTATTTCATTCCTGACTTTTACTTAAAGCTCCATCAAAATGACCTTCACTACCCATATTTCTACAAGTATTTTCTACCCAATTGTTTATGTAATGTTAAGAAGTAAAAACTATCTTCACTTTCTTTGATACCCACATGAATTACTTTTAAACTCCTTCTATGACAATTTTGGCTCTCATAATAGATTTAAAAATTATTTTTGTCTCTATTGTTTAGACATTTTCAAAAGTTCTCAAACATTTTTAGGTATTTATTACAGCTCTAACTTACTTGTGGTATGGGACTAAGTTTTGCATTAGTCAAAAATCTTTAAAGAAATAAAACCAATAGTAGAACAATGTATTATATTTTGGTAATTAGTTGCATTTAAAACCAGCATATGATGAAAAGTATAAAATAATACAAAATTTGAGAAATTATAGAGAATAACCTCTACATGGGACATTGAGGTAGGAGTTGAACATTGTTAGAGCATTGTTAAGTATTGTTGATATCAAGTGCCAATTTTAATATTTTTTTCTGTAACTATTTCAAGATGATGGGAATTAGGACAATTTGAATCCCTAAGAGAGGTTAAATCCTACCCAGTTACCTCAGCTTCCTAACACGAAGGACCATAAGCAAATCCACTAACCAGAAAGCCCTATGCCAGCACCAGCTGTTTTTAAAGCTCTGCAGAGGACTTTTGAAAGCTACATGGGAAGCACAGCTGTTAGCTGCTAGAGCGCCACTCTGACTCTGAAATTCCCTGTCCAAGTCACAGCTGTTGTAAACAGCTTAGGCCAGACTTTGTCATCACTAGTTTTGGCAAACTCTAGATGACCATGTGGCAATTCCTACTTGTGCCAAAGAGGCAGCACTTTCCATGGTGACCCAATAGAATCCAGTGACTTGTGTGAGCAGTTCTTCACTTGCCTTACAAAACCTTTGTGACTGTTGTATTGGAGAGGCTGTGTCCTTTATTTGTGTGGGAGATCGCCCTACTTTGGGAAGACAGTTTGCCATAGCACATATCTGGCTAAGTAATCTGGCTTTTCAACTTGCTTTGTGAGCCACCTTGGAGATACCCTCTTATTCATCATGGCATCTAATAAAAGCATTTAGAGTGTCCATTTCTCTACTTTACAGGATGACAGGATAATGAAGCAAGAGCAAAGCAACAACATTGACAGTGGAGAGAAATACAGTGGCTGTGGTGGTCCTACTTCAGCTAAAAAAATCCAGAGTATCTGGGGTAGGAGCAATAAAAGCAGAATCAACGGAGAGGCAAGAATTGCTAAGAGTGGAAAATGAGAACTTATGGCATCTGCTCGTTGGAGGAGTCCTAGGATGTTTCCTAGTCTAAAGGACCAATGGTATGAGACATCGTATATCTGAGTGCTATTATTCCTCTTAGCCAATTTCAAGGACAAAGAATACTTGCACATAAGACCTGAGAGTTGTAAGCCTTGCAGCTGTTAAAGGCTGAAGGTCACATCCCTACGTCATATACGTGAAAGCTGTGATGCCATACAACAACTGAGGACACTTTGAGAGTTAAAATAGTAAAGCTTCCTCCTGCTACTCACTGATGTCCATTACTGCCACTCAGCGCTTCTGGGAGCCAAGGGTTACAAACATTGTCAAATGTCAGGGCTGATGGTTGTCAAAACCCAAAGCAATAAGCTTCCAGCTTGGGTGCCTGTGGAGCACGTGGACTGTGCCCCCGGGAAATTGCATGGGAGCGAGGTCGAAATAGATCTGAACCTCAAAATTCTCAATCTTGAGATGGGCAGGAGTAAGGATTGCTCCTTCCTGTTCTGTGCCTGCATGCCCTGACACACGTAGTCTCAACCCCTACCTCTACAAACAGAAGAAAAAGAGCCAAAAAAAGCAGAAGAAACCCATACAGGTGCAGAGACACATATGGCCACATAAACAGAAATTTAATAAAAACACAAACTGGAAGCCATAATATATACAAAGAACCTGCAAGATTAAAAAAAAAAAAAAAAGAAAAAACCCTTGACACAACATTATGAGGCAAAGACCCTCCAATGATGCCACTGAGCTTGTTTTGTGTTGGCCGTCTACTGCTGGGTATGGGGCCCACTCTTAAGAACATTTTTTTCCCCCAGTGAGACTTCTTTGGAAGAAACTAATTTTTCATTTGCAAGTGTTTATCAATTGGAAATAGCTTTTTGGTTAGGGATGGAGGCATGTTTCCACTTCTTTCAGCTCTAGGAACCTTCTCTGTTGCAGACCTGTCCAGGCCCTTTGCAGGGCATCACAGCCTCTGTGAGATCGTATCTACTGTGTTTAAAGGCCTTGTTTTCTTGGTGTCCTACATCCCCTCTGCCTCTTACGCTCTTTCTACCTCTTCTTCTACGAGGCTTCCTAAGCTCTGATGGAGATGCACTATCTAGGACTGAGTGTTTCAAGGTCTCTCACTCTGACCACTGTCTGGTTGTGAGTTTCTGTCTTTGTTCGCATCTGCTGCAGGAGGGAGCTTCTCTAATGATGACTGAGCAAGGCACTGATCTTTGAGTAGAGCAGAATGTTGTTACGAATGACTTTATTGCTGCATCCCTTCATCCAAATACTAGTACTTTGTTTTCCTCTAGGTCTCCTGCCCCAGCTAGTCTCAGGTTTTTGTCCACCCAGTCAGTGTTGGGTATGGGTTTCATCTCATGGAGCAAGCCTTAAATTAGATCTCTGTTGGTCACTCCCACTAGCTTTGTGCAGTGATTGTACTACATATCTTGCAGGTCAGTCACCATTACAGATTGATGGGATTATAGCAGGGTTGATGTTCACCTCTCTTCACGAACGGTTGCTGTCCACAAACGGATTGAACACGGAGCAATTGAGACGGTGTTTCCTAGAGCCTCAACCACCATAGAATAATGTTCATGGTAGGGGAAGGTACTCTCCATTCTTGAAAACCAATTATTAAGTAGCATATTTATTCAGTGAATATTTACTGAATACTAGTATGTTATTAAATACTACTCAAATGGGTGAAAAAATATAGATTTCAACATTAAAACTTATTTTTAGTTTTTTATATTATTTTAAAAATTTTTTGATAATCAAATGGCTGTGTTTTAAATTATGAAAAACAAAAATATTACAATTGTAGTTACATTCAAGTAGCTATGTTTGAAATTTGAAACACCAATAAAAATAATTATACTTCTAATTATTAAAAAATGTCAGCATGTTGAAACAATAGATCTTTCTTCATATTATAAAAACCAGACAATACTGAAAAAAAGCTTAAATTTAAGACTGTGCAGAAACAATGTAATATCCTTATTTATTCTGTCAGGTACTTGGCTGAAATTATTTATTTAAATAACATAACTAAACCTCATCAGTCCTGAAGCACTTGAAAATCAATGGTATCCAAATAAATAATGAAAGAAGTTTTCTAAAAGTGAAAAATCTGATTGTAGATTACTAAAACTTAGAAATATCAAGTCATGTCATAACATAAAGGTACTCTTAGTTATTATGTCACCAAGAACACTATTTTTTAATAGTGTCTCCAGTGTACAGCTTAAACAATACTGTGGGAAAGCATCCAATCTTATTTTGAAATACTTAAACTATTTAAAATTATCTACTCTTTATTTAAAAATTTGCCTATGACTGAAAATTTTCATGAAAGACATCTCATATCAGATAAATGCCACTCAACTGAACCCATATTTCAGCCACAATTTCCCAAAACAAAGAAGCTAGTTTAGTTTGGGGACTAATCACTCATAGCTTAGAGTCCTGTGAAATGATGACAGAAGACAGTTTTACATGTTTCTTTTAATAGTACATATAGGCTGAGTATCTCATTAGACAAAGCCTATTGGTTGGTGAATAATTTTCATTTACTTCAAGAATGAAGAGTTCTTTTAGAAATAGTGCTTTAATTTTTTTTCAACCATGTTAATAGCAGCATTATTTGTTTTTTTTATTTGTTTATTAATTACACTTTATTGATTTTGTATCCCCCCATAAGCCCCTCCCTCCTCCCCTGCCGATCCCACCCTCCCTCCCCTTTCTGCATGCATGCCACTCCCCAAGTCCACTGATAGGGGAGGTTCTCCTCTCCTTTCTGGTCTTAGTCTATCAGTTCTTATCAAAAGTGGCTGCATTGTCCTCTACTGTGGCCTGGTAAGGCTGATCAACAGTCTAAGATAGGGATTTTTTTTCTTTTTGTCAAGATATAAAATTCAGGCTGATGAGGAGCAAAAATCTCTCTCCTTTGGAGACTTGGCCATGACTAGGGTGGGCTTCTCATGGTCCAGAGAAGAATACACATTCCTTTGCATGTGGGCAGCATTAATTGGACTCAGGGAGTTATTAAAAAGAATTAAAAAAACATTCCATTTGAGAAGAAGATAGGGTTTGAAACACTAGGGGGAGTTGGATTGTGGCACTAATGAATAGATATGATCAGTACACATTGTACATACGTGTGAAACACAGAATAAAATCATTTTCAAAAATTAAAATCAGCTTAAACTTGTAAAAGATATGAAATTGTTTCCCAAAGCTAAGGAAGATGTGGGTGTCAAACACATTTTTTTGCAAATATGTTGTTGAATTATTACAATAGTAGAATAATTTTTAAGTGGAGATTTTTACAGTTGGTCATCTCAAAATATATTTGCTTTGTCTAGAAATTGCAGTAGTTACTGAAAAACAGATGTAGTTAAGCTAATCATTTTATTTGATAACATAATTCATCAGCCTCATCCCAATGTTTAATCATTGATTATTGAGATACTGACAATGTCATATGAAGACTTCACCCTGAATTCCTAATTTTAAAGTTACAATATCTACACTTTCCAATTCTATAAGCCTAACAAAATTACCTTCTTTCTCCACCCTTCTAAAATTACAGTAATGATCAAAAGATGTTTGGCCTGACAAGATTGGTATGATTAGTTTGAATAACAGAAGGCTAGGCAATATGCTATCAACAGCTTGTGTGTCTGAATTATTATGACCCTGGCAGCCAGAAAGCAGTTAATTCAAAGGCGTATTTGTCTATATTTGTGACATGTCATGACAATTACATAGAACTACATATGCTAACAACTAACAGTTTTTATTTTCTGGCCATCACAAATGGAGAAAAGATAAATGATGAGACATGAAATTATTTTGTCTTCTCCTGCTGGGAAAGGTCATTTGTAACAAGGCAAGTACTGAGATTATTTTAGTATGTTTGAAATTTAAATATATTTACTTGGGAACTTTAAACATAATAAGGGTGCAGCTTTGTTACATATTTGTCATGACATTACAGAAGTTATTGTTGTTCCCTAGTGAACTGATGTCTGGATAAATTAATATACAAACACAAAAATACTTTTGGAGTGATGTAGAAGTTATTCAAATCTTTGTGGCTCCTGACAACTATTTTTTATTTGTATCAAAAAGATAAAAACCACTTAAAAAGCTTTTTTTTCTGTACCTGTTTACTTTTAAGTTTTATTTTTATCATAAAATATTATATATATATATATATATATATATATATATATATATATATATATATATATATATGTTTCCTCCTGGCAAACATATAGTAACAAATGTTTATGTTTACATGAACCCTTGGCTCTTTTGGCTATCTCTGCCATTAAGAAATTAAGCACATATCCTTAAGGAACAATATTCTCTCAATGAATGCTGATAAAGAGATTATCTGTAATAATGTTCTTAATTTCCAGAATAACTGACTGGTTGTGGTTTTCCTTTCCTCAGTATAGTGCTTCTGCTGTGCCCCTTCCTCTTTATGATCCATCCTATATGTACTCCACCTTGGCTCATCTTTTTTGATAATTAATTTGGGGGGCCAACATGACTAAATTAAGAAAATGGCAAGACATACTTTCAGATGTGCTTATGTGTTTCCATAGATAACTGGCGTATGGGTCAGTGAACTGAGGAGAAAACTATTTCCCTGGAATTGGGCAGCCTCTGATCATCCAAAATAGCCGAGAACGTCTTCTCTTATAATCACATATACAATGCCGGGAGACAAGCACTCACTGTTCACCCCGTGGTTGTCTAAAATTCACTGCGTAGCCCAGGCTGCCTTTAACTTGTCATCCTCCATCTAAAAACTCCTGAGGACATTTGCTCAACCATGTTTGTAGCAGCTTTATTTGTAATAGCCAGAAGCTGGAAACAACCCAGATGCCCCTCAACTGAAGAATGGATGCAGAAACTATGGTACATCTATACAATGGAGTATTACTCAGCAATGAAAAATAAGGCAATCATGAAATTTGCAGGTAAATGGTGGGACCTGGAAAGGATCATCCTGAATGAGTTGTCCCAGAAGCAAAAGACATGCATGGTATATACTCACTCATATAAACATACAATATAGAATAAACCCACTAAAATCTGTACATCTAAACAAACTAAGCAAAAGAGAGGACCCTAACTAAAATGTTCAATCCCCATCCTGAAAGGCAAAGAGGATGGACATCAGAAGAAAAAGAAAACAGGAAACAACCTCGGAACCTGCTACAGAGGGCCTCTGAAAGCCAGAAGAAAACAGGAAACAACCTTGAAACCTGCCACAGAGGGCCTCTGAAAGCTTCTGCAGTATAGACTGTCAAAGCAGATGCTGAGCCTGCTGGCCAACTGATGGGCAGAGTGAATGGAATTTTATGTAAGAAGTGGGAAATAGTAAGAGCTGGAGGGGACGGGAACTCCACAAGGAGAGCAACAGAACAAGATAATTTGAACACAGGGAACTTCCCAGAAAATCATACTCCAACCAAGGACTATTCATGGAGATAACCTGGAACCCCTGCACAGATGTAGCCCATGGCAGTTCAGTGTCCAAGTGGGTTACATAGTAATGGGAAGAGGGATTGCCTCTGACATAATCTGATTGGCCTGCTCTTTGATCACCTCCCCTGAGGGGGGAGCAGCCTTACTAGGCCACAGTAGAGGACCATGCAGCCACTTTTGATGAGAATTGATAGACTAAGATCAGAAAGGAGAGGAGAACCTCCCCTATCAGTGGACTTGGGGAGTGGCATGCATGCAGAAAGGGGAGGGAGGGTGGGATCGGCAGGGGAGGAGGGAGGGGCTTATGGGGGATACAAAATGAATAAAGTGTAATTTAAAAAAACAAATAAAGCTGCTATGGACATAGTTGAAAAAAAAAAAAAAAACTCCCGAGGTCTGGAACCATAGGCATCTGCCATCATTCCAAGCAGCTGTGTACTAATACTTCTATAATTTTTTCACCCTTCAGAGACTGACTGCTAATATCCCTTTATAGGTCTCTGACACTCAGGAGACTTGCTGTTCTTTCACATTCAGCTCTATAAAATTTTCTTATGGTTCTTGTGCATATTTTTCTTTATGTTATATAATATTAATACCTGAGTGGTTAAATTAATTTCAACAATTCTGTGGAGACACGTCAGAAAAGACTCATCTATCGAGATGTGTGTATGAGATATCCAGAATGTAATAGGCACTTCAAAAGTTTTGAACGTACTGTTAGGAACATTTTAACTATGAATCATCTCATCACCCTAGACATTTACCGGAGAGCGCTCCAGATGGTAATAATAAACACGATGCCAGACATCTATAGCCTTGGTGCTAAGATGACAACATAGTATACAGGTGTTCTGTATTATCTTCCCACGTAAAGGTATTTCATGTATGTTATAATATAAAGTAAGGATGTAGAAAGAGCACCTTAAGGACATGGAGGTAATTCTTAAACTAAAAATAATAATAATAATTCACTTTACATCCTGATCATAATCCCCCTCTTCTCCCAGTACCCCAATCTCTTACCACCCCAATTCTCCCCTTTCTTTCTCCTCAGAGAAAAAGGAGGTCCCCCATGGCTACCAACATTTCTTGGTACATTAAGTTGCTGCAGAACTAGACACATCTTCTCCCACTGAAGCCAGAAAAGGCAGTCCAGTTGAGGGAAGTAGATGCAAAGGCTGGCCTCAAAGTCAGGAAGGCCCCTGCTCCAGTTGTTGGAGACCCACATAAAAACCAATCTGCTACATATGTGCAGGGGGCCTAGCACTAGTCCATGTTTGCTCTTTGGTTGCACAGGAAACAACTTCCTGAGCAAAACACCAATAGCTCAGGTAACAAGATCAACAATTAACAAATGGGCCCTCATTAAACTGACGAGCTTCTGCAAGGCAAAGGTCACTGTCAATAGGACAAAATAGCAGAGTTGGGGAAAGGATTGATTGAGGTGGAATGGGTCAAGGACTCCATATAAAGACCTACAGATGTTACATAATTTCTGCACAGTGTTTTTCTTCAGTAGTGTCTGGTTTTCATAATATGAAGAAAGATGTATTTTTTCAATATGCTGACATTTTTTAATAATTAGAAGTATAATACTTTTTATTGTTGTTTTCAAGTTTCAAATACAGCTACCTTAATGTAACTAAAATTGTATTATTTTATTTGTTTCTCGTAATTTAAAGCACAGCCATTTGAATATCAAAAATAAATTTTAAAATAATATAGGAGTCTATAAAAATACTTTTAAGGTTGGAATCTATATTTTTTCAAGAGTGTTCAATGGGTTGTCAGATATTGTCCTTCAAGGTCAATTATAGGCATCACATCATGGGATGATTCAGGAGCAAAGCAAAGAAAGGGAAAATGAGCATGTAGGATGGCAAAACATGGTTGAGACCTGTGGAGTGCTTCTTTCTTGTAGTCTGTCTAGATTTAAAGGAAGGATCGTGAAGGAAAAACATTTATCCTTATTTGTGTCACAAAGTCTTCCAATCATGTAACACAGGACAAATGTGCTTCCTTATCAAACAATTATATTCAACTGCTTGTTCTTCAGTATCCCCGCCTTGGCAGATCCAAAACAAGATCGTATGAATTAACAGGCCATATCTCTCCACCCATTTCACACATTTTCCAAAATGAACTTTTACCTTTTGTTGGCTCATCTTTTATATATCCTTTGAACAGTTTCTGCCAAAATACGCTACTTGTCTCCATTTAATATTTTAAAAGATGTATTATCTTGTTTTTTTTTGTCTTTTTTTTACAATGTATTTTTTTATTTAACGATTATTAATTACACTTTATTCATTTTGTATCCCCCCATAAGCCCCTCCTCCTCCCCTCCCGGTCCCACCCTCCCCCCTCATTTCTGCATGCATGCCCCTCCCCATGTGCACTGATTGGGGAGGTCCTCCTCTCCTTTCTGATCTTAGTCTATCAGTTCTCATTAGAAGTGGCTGCATTGTCAGGGTTCTAGGTTATCTTCATGTATAGTCCTTGGTTGGAGTATGAGTCTCTGGGAAGTTCCCTGTGTTCAAATTTTCTTGTTCTGTTGCTCTCCTTGTGGAGTTCCTGTCCTCTCCAGCTCTTAGTATTTCCCACTTCTTACATAAAATTCCATTCACTCTACCCGTCAGTTGGCCATCAGGCTCAGCATCTGCTTTCACAGTCTGCATGGCAGAGGAATTCAGAGGCCCTCTGTGGCAGGTTCCTAGGTTGTTTCCTGTTTTCTTCTTCTGGCTTTCAGAGGCCCTATGTAGCAGGTTCCTAGGTTGTTTCCTGTTTTCTTTTTCTTCTGATGTCCATCCTCTTTGCCTTTCAGGATGGGGATTGAACATTTTAGTTAGGGTTGTTTTGATTTGCATTTCCCTAATGGCTAATGAGGTTGAGCATTTCTTTAAGTGCTTCTCTGCCATTCGATATTCCTCTACAGAGAATTCTCTCTTTAGCTCTGTTCCCCATTTTTTAAGTGGATTACTTGGTTTGCTGCTTTTCAACTTCTTTAGTTCTTTATATATACTGGATATGAGTCCTCTGTCAGATAAAGGGTTGGTGATGATTCTTTCCCAATCTGTAGGCAGTCGCTTTGTTTTGATGGCAGTGTCCTTTGGTTTACATAAGCTTTTCAATTTCATGAGGTCCCATTTATTGATTGTTGCTCTTAGAGCCTGTGCTGTTGGTGTTCTGTTCAGGAAGATTTCTCCTGTACCAAGGAGTTCTAGGGTATTCCCCACTTTTTTTCTAGCTGATTTAATATGTCTGGTTTTATGTTGAGGTCTTTGATCCACTTGGACTTCAGTTTTGTGCAGGTGTCCGTAAGTGTGTGGGTTTATTTCTGGGTTTTCTGTTCGATTCCATTGATCCACCATTCTGTTTCTATGCCAGTACCATGAAGTTTTGATAACTGTTGCTCTATAGTACAGCTTGAGATCAGGGATGGAGATACCTCCAGAAGATCTTTTATTGTAGAGGATTGTTTTAGCAATTCTGGGTTTCTTGTTTTTCCATAGGAAGTTGAGAATTTTTCTTTCCAGGTCTGTAAAGATTTGTGTTGGCAATTTGATGGGAATTGCATTAAATCTGTAGATTGCTTTTGGTAAGATGGCCATTTTTACTATGTTAATCTTGCCAAGCCATGAGCATGGGAGATCTTTCCATCTTCTCATATCTTCTTCTAATTCTTTCTTCAGAGACTTGAAATTTTTTTTCATACAAGTCTTTGACTTGCTTGGTTAGGGTTACACCAAGGTACTTTATGTCATTTGTGGCTATTGTGAATGGTGTTGTTTCTCTAATTTCTTTCTCAGCCCGTGTGTCTTTTGTATACAGGAGTGCTACTGATTTTTTTGAGTTAATTTTGTATCCGGCCACTTTGCTGAAGGTGTTTATCAGCTGTAGGAGTTCCGTGGTAGAGTTTTTGGGGTCACTCATGTATACTATCATATCATCTGCAAATAATGATAATTTGACTTCTTCCTTTCCCATCTGTATCCCCTTGATCTCCTTCAACTGTCTTATTGCTCTAGCAAGGACTTCCAGCACTATGTTGAAGAGATATGGGGAAAGTGGGCAGCCTTGTCTTGTCTCTGATTCCAGTGGTATTGCTTTAATTTTCTCTCTGTTCAGTTTGATGTTGCCTATAGGCTTGCTGTATATCACCTTTACTATGTTTAGATATGTGCCTTGTATCCCTGATCTCTCCAAGACTTTAAACATGAATGGATGTTGGATTTTGTCAAATGCTTTTTCACCATCTAGGGAGATTATCATGTGGTTTTTTTCTTTCAGTTTGTTAATATGGTGGATCACATTGATGGATTTCCGTATATTGTACCACCCCTGCATACCTGGGATGAAGCCTACTTGGTCATAGTGGATAATATCTTTGATGTGTTCTTGGATTCGGTTTGCAAGTATTTTGTTGAGTATTTTTGCATCAATGTTCATAAGGGAGATTGGCCTGAAATTCTCTTTCTTTGTTGAGTCTTTGTGAGGTTTAGGTACCAAGGTGATTGTGGCTTCATAGAATGAGTTTGGTAATGTTTCTTCTGTTTCTATTTTGTGGAATAGTTTGAAGAGAATTGGAGTTAGCTCTTCTTTGAAGGTCTGGTAGAATTCTGCGCTGAAGCCATCTGGTCCTGGGCTTTTTTTGGATGGGAGACTTTTGATGACTGCTTCTATTTCTTTGGGGGATATAGGACTATTTAATTGATTTACCTGGTCCTGATTCAGCTTTGATAAGTCAAATCGATCAAGAAAATTGTCCATTTCATTTAGGTTTTCAAATTTTGTTGAGAATAGACTTTTGAAGTAAGTCCTAATGATTGTTTGGATTTCCTCAGTGTCTGTAGTTATGTCCCGCTTTTCATTTCTGATTTTGTTGATTTGGGTGGTGTCTCTCTGCCTTTTAGTTAGCTTGGCTAAGGGTTTGTCGATCTTGTTGATTTTCTCAAAGAACCAGCTCTTGGTTTCATTGATTCTTTGAATTGTTTTATTTGTTTCTAATTGATTGATTGCAGCCCTGAGTTTGATTATTTCCAGCTGTCTACTCCTTTTTGGTGTGTCTGCTTCTTCTTTTTCTAGGGTTTTTAAGTGGGCCATTAAGTTGCTTGAATGAGCTGTCTTGATTTTCTTCTTGAAGGCACTTAGTGCTGAACTTTCCTCTTAGCACTGCTTTCATTGTGTCCCACAAGTTTGGGTATGTTGTGTCTTCATTTTCATTGAGTTCTAGGCAGATTTTAATTTTTTTCTTTATTTCTTCCCTGACCCAGCTGTCATTTAGTAACAAGTTGTTTAGTTTCCATGAGTGTGTAGGCTTTCTGCTATTTCTGTTGTTGTTGAAGTCCAGCTTTATTCCATGGTGATCAGACAAGATACAAAGGATTATTTCAGTCTTCTTGTATCTGTTGAGGCTTGCTTTGTGACCAACTATATGGTCTATTTTGGAGAAGGTTCTATGAGGTGCTGAGAAGAAGGTAAATTCTTTTGTGTTTGGGTGTAAAGTTCTGTAAATGTCTGTGAGGTCCATTTGATTCATGACATCTGTCAGAAATATTGTTTCTTTTTTGTTTTTCTGTTTTGTTGACCTGTCCTTTGTTGAGAGTGGGGTGTTGAAGTCTCCCACTATTAATGTGTGGGGATCTATATGCGGTTTAAATTTTATCAATGTTTCTTTTACAAATGTGGGTGCTCTTGTATTTGGGGCATAGATGTTCAGGATTGTGATGTCTTCCTAGTGGAATTTTCCCTTGATGAGTATGAAGTGTCCTTCCTCATCTTTTTTGATTAATTTTGGTTGAAAGTTTATTTTATCATATATTAGAGTGGCTACTCCTGCTTTTTTCTTGGGTCCATTTGCTTGGAAAGTCGTCTTCCAACCCTTTACCCTCAGGTAATATCTATCTTTGTGCTTTGGGTGTGTTTCTTGTATGCAACAGATTGCTGGGTTTTGTTTATGTATCCATTCTGTTAATCTGTGTCTTTTTATTGGAGAGTTGAGTCCATTGCTGTTGAGAGAGATTAATGATCAGTGGCTGTTAGATCCTTTGATTTTGGTTTTGGCTGTGGTCATAAGGTTGTGTGCTTGGTTGCTTTTTAACCTTGTAGTAAGGTTAATTATTTCCTGTGTTTTCTTGACAGAAGCTAATTTTCTTGGGTTGCATTTTCCCTTCCAGTGTCTTCAGTAATGCTGGATTTGTGTGTAGGTATTGTTGAAATTTGTTTTTGTCATTGAATATCTTGTTTTTTTCCATCTATGAGGACTGAGAGTTTTGCAGGGTATAGTAGCCTGGGCTGACATCTGTGTTCTGTGTTCTCTTAGGGTCTGAATGATATCCGTCCAGGCCCTTCTGGCTTTCATAGTCTCTGTTGAAAAGTCAGGTGTGATTCTAATGGGTTTGCCATTATATGTTACTTGGCCTTTTTCTCTTGCAGCTTTTAGTATTTTTTTCTTTGTTCTGTATACTTACTGTTTTGATTATTATGTGGCGGGAGGATTTTCTTTTCTGGTCAAATTTGTTGGGTGTTCTGTAGGCCTCATTTATTCTTAATGGCTTCTCCTTTAACTTTGGAAAATTTTCTTCAATGATTTTTTTGAAAATATTTTCTGGGCCTTGGAGAAGGGAGCTTTCTTTTTTTTTTTTCTATACCTATTATTCTTAGGTTTTGTCTTTTCATATTTTCTTAGATTTCTTGGACAGTCTGTGTCAGGAATTTTTTGGCTTTAACATTTTCTTTGACAGGTACATCGATTTCTTCCATTGTATCTTCTACACCTGTGATTCTTTCTTCCATCTCTTGTAGTCTGTTGGTTATGCTTACCTCTGTAGTTCCTGTTTTCTTCCCTAAATTCTTCCTCTCCATTATTTCCTCCATTTGTGTTTTCTTTAATTTTTCCAGTTCTATCTTCAGGTCTTGAGTTGTTTTATTTACTTCCTTCACCTGTCTTTTTCTTTTACTTCTTTCAGTGATTTAATTATTTCTTCTGTTAAGGCCGCGAACTGTTTGGCTGCATCTTCCTGTATTTCTTCACAGATGGCCATAATCTGCTTGTCTTTAACTTCCTCCATTTCTTTATGGATAGGCATGATCTGTTTGTTTTTATCTTCCTCTAATTCTTTATGTTTTTTATTTGTTTCCTCTATTATCCTCTTCATTAGCATAGATGTAAGGTCATCTTCTTGATTTTCTGTTGTGCTGTGTTTTCCAGGGTTGTTCGCTCCTGGATGCCTGGGTTCTGGAGATGCCATATTGCTCTGTCTTTTGTTGGTTGATCTTTTAAGCTGACCTCTACCCATTGGGCTGTTTTAGGTGTCGGCTGTTAGTTTCTTTGCTTCCTGGAGTCCTGAGGTAGGGAGAATCCCCTTGGCCTGAAGATTATTTTTCCTGAAGGAGTCCTCCTCTGCTTTTTGGTTATGGTCACTATATGGCCAGTGTTTCTCAGGAGTTGCCACTGCTCACCTCAGGTGTTTAGCCCTGAGTAGTAGCTGTGGTCTTTGTTAGGCAGGGGGGATCTCCTCTTACCTGTATAAGCTCTCAAGACAGCTGCCCCACTGCTGGGTTTCTCGTTATAAATTTAGTGAGCTGCTGCTGTTTTTACAGTTTTCCACGTACAGTCCTCTTGAAGAACCTGCTGATTCCCTAGCTGTGGGGTTTTCTCCCAACCGGGAAACTCAGTCTGTTATCCTGGGGCACACAGTTCTCCCCGGGAAAGTGAGAGGAGCACCCAGGAAGACTCTTGGCCAGAGGCTGAGTGCTCCCCTCTGGGCCTAGAGAATGTGCACCTAGGTTGAGTTGGCACCTGGGGGCACCGCTCTGGTCTGGAGGCTGGGTGCCTCAGTCTGGACCAGAAGCTGTGTGTCCCTGTCTGGGATGTTGGCTGCAGGCACTGCTCTGGTCCAGATGCTGTGGGTGCAGCCCTCTTGAATGATCAGGGGTTCCCACAGTTTTGTCAGTCTAGCTAGGGATAACTGGTTGATCCTTGGCACAGTATCTGAGGGCTGCTGTAATGGCTCTCTGGCTTTTGTAGGTCTGAGGATGCAGCTGTGTTCTCAGTGCCCTAGGGGTACTCAATAATGGCGGCCGAGTACTGTGCTCCTGCCTGCAGTAGAAGGCTAGAGCCTAGAGTCTGTGTGAATCCAGAAAGTCTTTTGGTGCTGGGTGTCCTGAGCGTTAGACCTGATGTTCCCCCCGCTGGGGGTTTCCTCCTGCCAGGGACCCCCAGTCTTTGCTTTTGGAACCACCGTTCTGTTTGGGGTGGTGGTGAGTAGAACCCACAGTCACAGGCGCCTGCCCCTGGCTCCGCCTTTCTGGACTTTGGGAGCCTGGACGTCCGCCTAAACTGGGTAATTTTCCTGAGACCTTTTCGGGGTGGTGGTATCAGCTGAGTGCTCTGAGATCAGACCAACTGTTTCCCTCTCTATGGGTTTGCACCCAATGGTGAAACTGAGTCTCTGGTGCCCTGGTGCCCACAGTTCTATCTGAGGCGGCAAATCACGCACACAGGCAGGGCTCTGTGCCAGCACCTGGGTCCCTGGCTCTGGCTCCGGGCTGGCTTCTGGGGAGCCCGCGGAACCCGAGTCTTTTCCAGGGGATGTCTGGGTGACCTAAGGTCGGTCCCAATCGTTTCCTGCTCCGTGGGGTTATCTCTCGACTGGAAAATGCAGTCTGTGATGTTCTGGGCCCACAGTTCTGTCTGGGACAGTGACCAGATCACACTGGCATGTAGCTCTGGGCTGGCGACCAAATGCCTGGTGGAACCAGGGTCTCTTCCGCGGTTTAGCTGGGTGAGTTAAAGCTGATTGAATCCCCCACCGTGGGGTATCCTCTCACCTGAGAAACACAATCACTTATGTTTTATAGCCACGAGTTCTGCTTGCTGGTCACTGTGACAATCCTGCTGTGCTGCTGTTCAGAATGAGAGTCCTCCTGGCGCCGCCATTTTGCCCCCGAACCAAGATGTATTATCTTTGTGTGTGTATCTGTTCGTGAGTATGTGCACATGACAGTCCACAGGGTGTCAAATCCCCTGTAGCTGGAGATCTTGTTGTAAGTGATTCAGCACAGGTGCAGGGAAGCAAACCCCGCTAACTCTGTCCCCTGAAAGAGCAGCAGGTGCCCTCATGCTGAGCCACCTTTTCAGCTCCCACTGCTTTGCAAGGTAAAGAGGGACATGCATTTCTGTTTTATAGCTGTCTTTCTTTCCTTCATCTCTTGCCTACATTCTGGCCTTCTGTCCTGCCTGCATTTTCACAGGGCTTGAAATTCACTAGTTGTATGACAGGGTATGAAAGTTGTATGACAGTTGTATGACAGGTCACTTAGCAACCCTCCTTTCCATTCCATTCCATTCCATTCCATTCCATTCCATTCCATTCCATTCCATT
>NW_026585987.1:9793917-9813524 GCF_907164565.1 Psammomys obesus | reverse complement strand
TTCCATTCCATTCCATTCCATTCCATTCCATTCCATTCCATTCCATTGTTTGACACATGACAACATCAATAATTTTTACTCCATCATGAAAATGAAATAAAGCAATTTGAAAGCTACCATTATTGATGACTAGCAATAAAACTCCTGCTGTGGTCATTATTACATATTCCATTATTTCATACAATGCATTGTTATTCCATGTGCAATGACACTGAACTAGAATAAGCCGTCTATATTTTTTAAGTTTATATATAAATCAGTAACTTATGTGAAAGAATTGATCAAAAAATTAGAAACAAATTTCATTTATGTTGTGATGAAAACCCTTTACATAAAATCTGCCCTCAGTAAATGTTTCAGAATCGTGCAGTGTTCTCAGAACTAGGCACACTACTGAGCATCATGTCCATAGGACTTAACCATTTTACATCACTTTAAAGTTAGGACTCATTGAACAACCCCTGCCCCACATCTACCCCTTACCACAGTTCCTGGCTAGTCCCATAGCACTCTGTGTCCCTGGCTATTCCATGATGCATTCATCCGTGCCTGCCTTGTTCATCCTCCAGGTTCATCTGTTATTGTGTGTGAAAGAACTGAGCCGGAATAAGCTATCAGTAATTGTTTAAAGTTTGAATTTAAAAAAAATCTATTACTTATTTGAAAGACTTAAGTAACAAACCAGGGAATGATTTGGGAAGGAGAATGATAGTTAGTCCAAGGAGATAAAGAATGATCCCTTTCTGGAGGAAGCACCAGAGTCCCCAGGTTTTTATCTTCCTATTTCCTAGAAGTCACAGGTAACTCCAGGGAAAAGTTGCTTTTCCCTCTGGAGATCCCTATGGGTAAGAAATATTAGAATTCTGATTTTTGCACTCATAATCTTTTGAAAGTAGCAGAGAGAACTAGCAGCCACTGGTTCCACTAAGACCTAGCAAAACAGAACATGTAATTAAAACAAACAGAAAACCCACAGCTTAATTTGAAGCAGCCTTGGATCCTCCCTTTTCTAATGAAACACTCGGAAATCTATTATTAGAGCAAAGAACAGTTTGGCTGAAAAATTTGACTCCAGGCACAAGAAGGATCTGCTAATTCTCTGCTTATATTTCAGGGGGACTCTTCTGGCTTATAAAAACTAGAACAAAGTAATTGATTTCAGGGCTGAATTTAATTGATTGATCCCTGATCTTTTTGTAAAATTTATTTATAGTTTTATTAATTACAGTTTATTCACTTTGTATTCGAGCTGTAGCCCCCTTCCTCATTCCCTCCCAACCCTACCCTCTCTGCCTCTTCTTCTTTCATGCCCCCCGACCTAGTCCACTGATAGGGGAGGTCCTCCTCCCCTTCCCTCTGTCTCTAGCTTATCAGGTCTCATTAGGACTGGCTGCATTGTCTTCCTCTGTGGCCTGGTAAGACTGCTCCCCCATCTCAGGGAGTGGTGATCAAAGAGCCAGCAACTGAGTTCATGTCAGAGACAGTCCCTGTTCCCATTACTAGGGAACCAACTTAGACACTGAGCTGCCACTGGCTACATCTGTGTAGGGGTTCTAGGTTATCTTTATGAATGGTCCTTGGTTGGAGTATCAGTCTCAGAAAGAACCTCTATACTCAGATTTTTTTTTTTTGCTCTCCTTGTGGAGTTCCTGTCTCCTCTAGATCTTTCTAATTCTATCTTCTTTCATAAGATTCCCTGCATTCTGCCCAAAGTTTGGCTTTGAGTCTCAGCCTCTGCTTTGATACCCTGCAGGGTAGAGTCTTTCAGAGTCCCTCTATACTCATTTATAAGTGGCTATAACACATATAATATAGGGTAAACATACTAAAATCTGTACACCTAAGGAAGCTAAGCAAGAAGGAGGACCCTGGGTAAGATGCTCAATCCTCATTCAGAAAGGCAAATGAAATGGACATCAGAAGAGGAAAAAAAACAAGAACAAGACAGGAGCCAACTGCAAAGACCTGCTCTTAAAATGTGTAGTTTGGGGAAGAAAATGATGTAAAGAAAAGATGCATTGACATAGGAAATTGCTGTGGGCCTTTATTACACACTCTGCACTTTTGAACATTACTGAGTGATAACTGGCCAATTTTGTAAAGCATAAATGCCAGTAATTGCTAGTTATTAAGTCTTAATTATGTCCCAGGAATTTTACAAGCAAGATGCTCTAATATTATCACTAATGTTCAAGTTTATTTTCACTTGAAGCTTTAGTATGGAACTCTTTTTAGAAAAATGGTCTTGACAGATATGAAAAATTAAAATGACATGTCCTGGACTAAGACAGAGACACACAGACATGCATAAAGAGAGGTCATGCAGCAACAGATGACAGTCAGAGTGATAATCCTCAACAGGGGACATCAGAGAGAGTCATGGGACAGCTTCATCCTTAGAGCCTTCCAAACAGACAACATCCTGGATACTTTGCTTTCAGATTTTTGGATTCCAGAACCAACAAAAGCAAAGGTTTTTTGTTTTTTTTCTTATTGTCCTAAAATAACCAGTTTATGGGTAATTTCTTAAGTTTTTTTCGAATATTAGTGGGATTAACAATAACATTTCATGCATATCAAAACAACTCTGAGATTTCACCTTACACCCATCAGAATGGCCAAGATCAAAAACTCAAGTAACAACACATGCTGGAGAGGTTGTGGAGAAAGGGGAACCCTTCTCCACTGCTGGTGGGAGTGTAAACTTGTACAACCACTCTGGAAATCAATCTGGTGCTTTCTCAGACAACTAGGAATAGCACTTCCTCAAGATCCAGCCATACCACTCCTAGGCATATACCCAAAAGAGGCTCAAGTACACAAAAAAGACATGTGTTCAACCATGTTTGTTGTAGCAGCTTTATTTGTAATAGGCAGAAGCTGGAAACAACCCAGATGCCCCTCAACTGAAGAATGGATACAGAAACTGTGGTACAGCTATACAATGGAATATTACTCAGCAATGAAAAATAAGGAAATCATGAAATTTGCAGGTAAATGGTGGGACCTGGAAAGGATCATCCTGAATGAGTTGTCCCAGAAGCAAAAAGACACACATGGTATATACTCACTCATAAACATACAACATACGATAAACCCACTAAAATCGGTACATCTAAACAAACTAAGCAAAAGAGAGGACCCTAACTAAACTGTCAGTCCCCATCCTGAAAGGCAAAGAGGATGGACATCAGAAGAAGAAGAAAACAGAAAACAACCTAGGAACCTGCTACAGAGGGCCTCTGAAAGCCAGAAGAAGAAAACAGGAAACAACCTAGGAACCTGCCACAGAGGGCCTCTGAAAGCCTCTGCCATGCAGACTGTGAAAGCAGATGCTGAGCCTGATGGCCAACTGTCAGGCAGAGTGAATGGAATTTTATGTAAGAAGTGGGAAATAATAAGAGCTGGAGAGGACAGGAACTCTACAAGGAGAGCAACAGAAAAAGAAAATTTGAACACAGGGAACTTCCTAGAGACTCATACTCCAACTCATACTCCAACTATTCATGGAGATAACCTAGAACCCTGACAATGCAGCCACTTCTGATGAGAACTGATAGACTAAGATCAGAAAGAAGGAGAGAAGGACCTCCCCTATCAGTTGTTTGGGGAGGGGCATGCATGCAGAAAGGGGGGGAGGGTGGGACCGGGAGGGAGGGGCTTATGGGGGGATACAAAATGAATAAAGTGTAATTAATAAAAGTTAAATTAATAATAACAATAATAATAATAACAATAAAGCTCTGGGATTCATTACTGATGCAAGATAATGGACCAAAACTCATGTGCCCTAAGAAACAATACTGCTGTCCTACCACTGGTTCGACAAGCCCTTTATTTTACTGCATGTCTCAATAAAACAAACCAGGATGTCAAAACAAAACAAAACAAAACAAAAAACAATAACATTTCAAGGTATATTTTGCTGTCTTTTGGAACAAATGAAAAAAATCAGATTATATAATCTGTGCTCACTCTAGTGTTTTAAGTAAGCTAATGTAATCATCAGTATAATCATTAGTCAGTCCAATGGAAAAAAGTGTCAAGAGAGTTTGTGCTCATAGGCCACAGATACTCGTGCACATTATTTTCAAACATTCTCCATATCTGTGTAGACTGTGCTATTCACATAAGTGTTGGTATTTCACCAAAATCATAATAGAAGAGATACTTCCAGGCCATGGGCACTCATTATATTTGGGATCAAGAGGTCATGGCCATTAAAAGACTAGGAATTATAAATGAGCATGCCAACTCTGGGATTGGTGCCCAACATAACGTATCATATGCAGCCTATCTCAGAATGAAAGGAAATTTAGCATTCTGAGCTCTCGTGTCAGTGACAAGGCATCTGAAGTTTGCTATGAGCAGGGAAGAAGACATTCAGGAACCCTCAGCAGCACATCAAGGTCAGATTGCGAATGGAGGCACCTGTCACATGCACTGTGTGATCGCAGAAGCAGCGGAAGACCCAGGACTGCGGCTTGACTTGGCACAAGATCCAAAAAAGACTGTGAGTCATTCACGTAAGGAAACAACTTGTCTGGGATGACGTGCATGTGCATTTTGGCCAGGAAGAATCCCATTTCATGTCAGCAACTGGAAGGAGTATAAGTCGAGTAAACGGAACAAGTCACAGTTGGGAGATTTCAGACAGATGGACAAATATCAGTCTAAATACATGAAGTTTTTGGATGGAGGGTCGTATATCAGAAATTCAACTACATTCACAGGAACATTTGGGAGAATATTTTAATCACCTGAGGTTCTGGCAGCAAATAGGAGTGTGGTTCTTGTGTTTCAGGGTTCGCAGTAACGCAGAAGAAAACTTCCTCTCTGTTACAACAATTTTTGTTCCAATTATATGGCACTCAAATTGGAGCCTGAACATGCTTGACCTCATGCATGACTGCTTCTGTTGGAACAAATGGCAATCATGTTTGTTGAAATACTTTTATATAGTAGGTATTTTGGCAGTAATTAATGGACATTATGATGTCATTTATTTATTTAGTAAATTGAGGCTTTTATTTTCTTCAAATCTATTTAAGTTAGTGTACAAAGTAATGGGCTTCGTTTTGGCATTTTGATACACAGATGTTAATTTTTAATGTTTAAGAGATTTCAGTTTATTAATAAACAAAGCAAAGTGTAATTGACAAAATGTAAAAATTTAAATTTTGTGCAAGCATTAAGATTCACAAATCTTTAACAATAAAATTTTTGTTATTATTTTAATACAACTGAAAGTCTTTTAAATGGCTTAATTTAAATTCAATTAAGGTGTTGTGATTCATGTGGAACAATTAAACCATTATCTCCATTAAAATTATATTTCATCCATTATTATATTTTTAATAAAACAAACTATTAATAACAAATATATTAAAAAATCAATAAACCATATTTTAACATTGGAATTGCATTTTTCTTTTTTAATTAATTTATTTATTTATTATAATTTATTCACTTTGTATCCCTGCTGTAGCTCTCTCCCTTTTCTGTTCCTAATGCAATTCTATATAGGTTAATTATTTTTTTTTCTTTTTTGTGAATAATTCAGCTCAAATATTAAAATTCCAGTGAAAAGCTGACATATAAATTATTGAAATACAAAATTATAAAGAAATATAAAGTTAAGAGAGAGATGTGTTGGAGGAAATCTGGGAGGAGTTAAAGAGGGGAGTACAAAATTGTGAGTATCAAGTCATTGTATATATGCATAAAATTATCAAAAATAAACAAAAATTCAAATTAAAAACTAAAAAAGATGTGATTTTGGAAAAGAATTTATTTAAGATTTAGTTATGATTTTGATCTTGATAGGATAACAATTTTAGCTATTGTCGTTTTTCTTTTTAAATGCATTGAAACCTTCAGAGTTTAAGATGTGGAGATATAAGCAATTTTACAGCCACCCAACTAGAAAGTGTTAGAGCTAAAATCTAAACTCGACAGTCACATTTCCCACCACTTTCTGTTATTGCTCTGCCGCCGTGTTTTCCCTCCCATCCTTCACACTGTATTGATCACTCTGGATATATAGTCCTGTAGCAACAGAGCGGTAGGTGGGTGGGGTGGGTTACCCTGCACACAGAGCAGGATTATTTAGCTTCCTAGATCAGGGCTTTCTGGCTGGCAGTTTTGTCAAAGTCATAAATAACACCATGTGGGGAGCTCAGTGGAAACTATAGCACCGGTGTTTGGAGCCCAGGGAGTTATTCTACATAGCCAGTTCCCAAATTGCAGTCATGAAGGAAAACTTATTGGTCTGGAGTCTTGTCATATTTTCCATAACGGCAAGGATTAATGTCAGTGTGAATTACATAAAGCATGATATCAGAAACTATATACACAGATAAAGGAACTCAAAATAGATGGGAAGCTTAGGCTTATATAATTATATTCACCCCCCCCCTTTTTTTTCAGGAAAACTTAGCCAGTGAATTCTGAGAAAATGCCTCATATAGTTTTCTTCATCTCTTCAAAAATATACTGGAATGCAGAGTAGTAGTATAAGATAGTTGGCAAATCAGGTACCTTCTATTCATTTAAATAATTCCTATTCTTAATGAAAAGTCCATCAATTCTAGTCCCTCTTCACATTATATACTCTTTCTTCATTCATTCAATATCGACGTTCTTGAAACTTAGGAAACTCCTTCTTTCATCTGATTGTCTCTCACCTACAGAGATTATTATGTACCACTTCTATTTTAACATTTATTTTGTAAGCCTTCAAAATTGCTTCTGGGTTGGAAAACAAAAAATATTTCCATGTTAACATTAATATTTTCTCATACAAAATGAAGTATATACTGTGATACAAATGACATTCAAATCGTTCCTAATAATATATTCATGCACTCATTACATAGAATACACATTAGAATTTAGTTGGGCCTATTTTTTAATATTAGATGTTAATAGCGTGTATTTCTTTATGAGTTAGTATAACAATATAGTAAAGATAATCACAAAGAACTAAATAAAAACGTGAGGTAGAGAATTGAAACATATTATATCACACTGCATACAATATCCATATGGTCCTTGTTAATCAATATTTATATTATAATTCTCTCAATTATTTACCCTCTAGTTATCATTAAATAAAGATACTAGATATTTGAATTTAAAATATTATTTTCAAGATTATGTTCATTATGTTAGTGACCTTTGCCCAAACTCTAATGATAAAAAGGTACTTTTAGTGTTTACCTGACATTTTACATGTGTTCTGGTGAAGTTTATTCTCCAATTATTAGTTGCTTACCTACCATTGAACTTATACTTCTTTCTATGGAAAAGCCTGACTAAAATATTAAATCAGAAAATAATGGTTTCAACCTTAAAGTTAATTAACAAAAATTGGCAGTATCGTCTCTAATATGACATTGTGAAAAGTGGATTTTTTTTTTTTTTGCTGTCTAATTTTACTCCAGTATTCTAGTTGGTTGTTTCAGTTTCTTGATCCAATTAAAAAAATTATTTAAAGTGTTCAGAATTCCATTTATAAATTCTGCATTTATATAATTTCTTCCCCTCCCTCCAACTCCTTCTGCATCCCTATCACTCTCAAATTCACAGGCTCTTCTTTAATTATTACAGCCAACTGAAGAGATTTTAGGCAAGGATTCTAATGAGAGGAAGCAAAATCGCTTCCTGTGAAGCGAGCACAAGTTGTGGTTGACCCATAATAGGGGCCAAGGCAAATGTTTGCCAGCAAAATGATCTGTGCCTGACTTTAAATTGTATTTTATAGTCACAAATAGCTCATTGCTCACTATGCAAGAAATGAACTGCTCTTATTGATGTTAGGCAATGATCTTGAAATCAAAGGTATTTTCTTCTGCAAAGGATTGATTGTAGTATTTGTTTCCTGGGATAAACATCCTCCGACTGTTGGCAATTTGCAACATGTGGAGAGTACCCTTTTGGACGCTAGGCTGAATAGCTGTGGTTTGAAATTCTCTTTCTGATACTTAGGTGTGTATCTTTGGACAATCTTTTAAATCCCTCTTAAGTCTCAGTTTCCTTATCTTCACCATCACCCCTCTCTGCGTTGTTGGGCTTGTTGTGAAAATGAAATAAAATGACGTCAATAAAACCTCCATCAGACTGTGTGGGAAGAATTGCCTGAAGGAAGAGCCAGAGAAAATACTGGAAGCCAGGAGACAACAAGGTCCTCCAAAGGTGATCTCAATGGATTTAAAAAGGGGGGGAAAGGCATTTTCCTACTTTCTGTTCACGATATAGTTCACTATATCTCTATAAGTAAAGAACACCCAAAATTACAGCTGCTCCTTTTTTTTTTTTCTTTTCAATTTCAAAATTTGGCACATTGAGTGCCTCATCATCTTTATTAAAATTTTGAATGCTAGGGGCTGGAGAAATGGCTCAAAGGTTAATATCACTTGGGGTTCACTTCCAGAAGACCCAAATTTGGTTCCCACCACCTATATCAAGCAGCTTACAACCCCCTGAAGCCCCAGCTAGAGATGGTCTGATGACCTCTTTCAGATTTGCAGCCAACCACACAAAAGTAGCATTCACAAAGAGGCATTCACATACATACAAATAAAGATTAAAATTAAATAATTTTGCTTGCTTAATGAATAATGAGAAGACCTCAGAGATAAAATGAGAATGATTTTTGTCATTAGAATAAGTTAAGTCATGCAACAAAATAAGGAAAGCAGTTAGGCAAAAATACCCCTTCAACAACACTATACTACTGTTAGGAAAAAAAATTAATGACAAATTTCCAGAACATTCTCCAAACAAAATATTAAAAAAGTTTTTAAAAAAATATTAAAAACTTCAGAGGGTTTGTGAATGTATGGCTTTCATAAATTCTCAGATTACTCTGATATGCAGCCATATTTTTCTTTTTTAAAAGAAATTCTAAAATTTTTGTCAGTCTCCCTCATGATTCTGGAGTTTTAGTATTAAGTGTCTGTGATGATCCACCCAGATCCAAATAAGTAAAATGAAAATGTGTTAACAAAGAGGAATGGGGATTTTGAACAATATACATATGCCTTCCAGAAAGGAGGCCCTCACTCTCTCTCTTTCTCTCTCTCTCTCTCTCTCTCTCTCTCTCTCTCTCTCTCTCGTGAGTGCATGTGCACCTGCTTGGGGAGAGAGACAGACAGACACAGACTAACACAGAGACAGAGAAACAGAGAGACACACAAACACACAGAGACAGAGAGAGACAGAGGAAACAAAAGAAGGAGGGGAGGAGGAAGGAAGAGGAG
The DNA here is from genome assembly GCF_907164565.1 of Psammomys obesus. Classification (NCBI taxonomy): domain Eukaryota; kingdom Metazoa; phylum Chordata; class Mammalia; order Rodentia; family Muridae; genus Psammomys; species Psammomys obesus. The sequence continues at coordinate 9,804,261 of NW_026585987.1, read as the reverse complement.
AGAGATTGGTGTGGTGCCACTCAGTCTTATCTGATTATTAGTATTAGGACAGGAAACCAGAGCAACTATCTGAAACTCTAGCAGGATTTCATCATCTGCTTTACAATTTACCTAACACTACTTATCTCAGATCTCAGGTTCCTCAGAGATGAAATGAAAAATATTATGTTTCTACATTATAAAGTTCTAGGAAGACTAAATGTGATAACCAATACACAAAGCAAAATGTGGTTTGGAGCAATCCCCTGGATTCTCCTCCTTGTCCTCTTCAATTTTCAATGTCCAAGTCTATGTTATTTTTTCCTTGTCTGATTTGGCTATTTTGTAAATATTTACCTCTTTTTGAACTGGTTTGACCCAAATCATGATATAATCTTAGAGAATCAGTTCTAAAATCTGCTTATATAACATTTTTCAGGAATAATTTTCTTACTTTTTTAGTTTTGTCCTTTGTAATAAAGCATATGCTTACAAATAGTTTGTCATAACTATATGTGTTAGGTTGACATATAGCATGCTTCAAGACATAGGATATCCAGACAATCTGAGCCCAGGAAAAAAATGCAATATTATTGAGCATCATAAACAATAAATAAAGTGATACCACTCTTGTGTTTTTATGATATGTTTTTCTCAAAGTAATTCCAGCCATTGATATATTTAAAGATAGTATTTTCTGGTTTTTTAAATATTTTCCATAAAGATATTATTGAGGTCATCTTTATAAACACGGTGTTAAATAACTTTTTTTTAATTTAATTTTTTTAGGAGACCAGTATAGGAACTTTGGGTTGTACAAATATATGACAATCTACAAATAACTTGGCTTTATCTAACTTTGAATTTCTTAGACTCAAACATAGCCAAAGGAATTTGAATATTATTTTCTTTGGTAAGTCATTTTGTATGGGAACTGGCTCTAAAATATAGAAATTTAAGATAAGTTAAGCCTGGTTTTTGAACTAAAATCTACAGATCTAAAGAAGCTAAACAACAAGGAGGACTCTAAGGAAGATGCTTAATTCTCATTCAGAAGGAAAAACAGGATAGACACCTGAAACAATAGAGAGAGGGAACAGGATGGGAGCCTACCACAGATCTCCTTTAAAAGACTTCATCCAGGAAAATGGTAGGATCTAGAAAAGATGATCCTGAGTGAGGTATCCCAGAAGCAGAACGACATACACGGTATATACTCACTTATAAGTGGATACTAGACCTGTAAGATAGGATAAACATAGAAAAATCTGTACACCTAAAGAAGCTAAACAAGAAGGACTCCAGGTAAGATGATCAATCCTCACTTAGAAAGACAAATGGGATGGGACATTGGAAGTAGGAGTAAACAAGTAACAGGAAAGGAGCCTACCACAGAGGACCTCTGAAAGACTCTACCTAGCACTATATCAAAGCAGATGCTCAGACTCATAAGCAAACCTTAAGCAGAATGCAGGGAATCATATGAAAGAAGGAGGAGTTAGTAAGACCTGGAAAGGATAGGAGCTCCACAAGGACCAAATATATCTGGGCACAGGGTTCTTTTCTGAGAATGATTCTTCAACCAAGGTCCATGCATGGATACAACCTAAAAACCCTGCTCAGATGTAGCCTATGACAACTCAGTATCCAAGTGGGTACCCTAGTAAGGGGAACAGGGACTGTCTCTGATATAAACTCTGTGATTGGCTCTTTGACACTCCCTGTCCCCGGGAAGGAGCAGCCTTGCTACGCCACAGAGGAGGACATTGCAGCCAGTCCTGATGAGACCTGATGAGCTAAGCTCAGATGGAAGGGGAAGAGGACCTCCCCTATCAGTGGACTTAAAGAGGGGCAGGGAGGAGATGAGGGAGGTAGGGTGGGATTGAGAGGGAATGAGGGAGGGGGCTACAGCTCAGATACAAAGTAAATAAACTGTAATTAATATAAAAAATAAAAATTTAATTTAAAAAAGGACAAACAGGATAGATATCAGTAGGAGGAGAAGACAAGGAACAGGACAGGAGCTTTCCACAGAGGAACTCTGAAAGATGCTACCTTCCAGGGTATCGAAGGAGATACTGAGACTCATATCCATACTTTTTGCAGAGTGCTGGAATCCTTATGGAAGAAGAAGGAGATTAAAAAGACCTGGAGGGGACAGGAACTCCACAAGGAGAACAACAGAGCCAAAATAATTGGGTCCAGGGGGACCTGCAGAGACCAATACTCCAACTAAGAAACATGCATGGAGAGGACCTAGAGCCCCTGCTATAGGAAGACCATCTGCTGCTCAGTTTCCCGGTGGGTAAGGGGTACAGGGGCTGCCTTTGACATGGACTCAGTGGGTAAGGGGTACAGGGGCTGCCTTTGATATGGACTCAGTGGCTGGCTCTTTGATCACCATCTCTGGGGGTACAGCCTTGCCAGGCCACAGAGGAAGATGTTGCAGTTAGCCTTGATGAGACCTGATAGGCTAGGGTCACACAGAAGGGGAAGAGGTCCTCCCCTATCAGGGGACTAGGCAAAGAGCATAGGGCAGGACTGGGAGAAGACAAGAGAGGGTGCTCCAGTGGGGATATAAAGTGAATAAATTGTAATAAATAAATATATAAATAAAATTAAATTTAAAAAAGAAAAATATATAAAAAATTAATTAAAACATACTTCACCCAGCAGGGGATCAAAGCAGATGCAGACACTCACAGCCAAACATTGGACAGAGCACAGGGAGTATTATGGAAGAAGGGCAATATAGAAAGACCCAGAGGGGACAGGAGCCCCACAAGGAGACCAACAAAGACCAAAAAGCTGGGCCCAGGATTGGGGGGGGGGGGCTGCAGAGACTGATGCATCCACCAAAGACCATGAATAGAGAGGACCTAGACCCCCTGCTCAGATGTAGCCCATAGACAGCTCAGTCTCCATGTGTATTCTCTAGTAAGGGGAGAAGAGACAGTCTCTGACATAAACTTGGTTGCTTGCTTCTTGATCATTTCTCCCTGGTGAGGTGACCTAGGCAGCCCACAAAGGAAGAGGATCCATGCAGTCCTGATAGAATCTGATAGGCTAGGGTCAGCCAGGAGGGGAGGAGGACTTGCTATATCAGTGGACTAGGGGAGAGGGATAGGGGAGGAAGAGGGAGGGTGGGACCAGGAGGATATTAGGGAGGGAACTACAACCAGGATACAAACTGAATGAATTAAAAAAAAAAATAGTGTGAAGTTTAAGAAAAAGTTGGCAGTGTTTTAGTATAGCAAGAGAAACAAAGAATGTTAATAAACATGTTTTCAATATATTTTATTTTTCATATCATAGATTATTGTATAAATAGATCATTTCCCCTCTTCCCTTTCCTCCATTCAAACCATCACATATAGCACCTTTAATTTTCTTTTTAAATTATTATCATTTATTACAATTTATTTAATTTGTATCCTGGCTGTGGCCCCCTCCCTCATCTCCTCCCTGTCTCACCCTCTTTCCCTCTTCTCCTCCCATGCCCTTCCCCTAGTCTACTGATAAGGGAGGACCTCCTCCCCTTCTATCTGACTCTAGCTTATCAGGTCTCATCAGGACTGGTTGTCTTCCTCTGTGGCCTGGACAGGCTGTACTCCCCAGAGGATATGAAAAGAGAGCCTGTCACTGAGTTCATGCCAGAGACAGCCCCTGATCCCCTTACTAGGGACCCATTTGGAGACTACATCTGAGCTGGGGTTTTAGGTCTTCTCCATGCATTGTCCTTGGTTGAGGTATCATTTTCTTCAGGGCTCCCAGAGCTCAGTTGTTGTTTTTGTTGTTGTTGTTTGTTTTGTTTTGGCTCTGTTGGTCTCCCTTCGGAGCTGCTGTCCCCTCCAAGTCTTTCTATCTTCCCCTTCTTTAATAAAATTCCATGCATTCTGCCCAGAGTTTGGCTATGAGTCTCAGCCTCTACTTTGATACCTCAATTAGTAGAATCTTGCAGAGGCTGTCTGTGGTAGGCTCCTCTCCTGTTCCCTGTCTCCCCCTGCTTTTGATGTCTATCATATTTGTCCTTCAGAATGAGGATTAAGCATCTTCCTTAGGATCTTCCTTGTTGTTTAGCTTCATTAGGACTATAGATTTTAATATGTTTTGCTGATATTATATGGCTAATTATGTATGAGTATATACCATGTGTGTCTTTCTGCTTCTGGGTTACCTCACTGAAGATGATCTTTTCTAGCTCCCACCATTTGCCTGCAAATTTCATGATTTCCTTGTTTTTCAATAGCTGAGTACTATTCCATTGTGTAAATGTACCACAATTCCTTTACCTTTCATAGTGGCTCTTTTTTCTTTAATTGTTACTATCATCTATCTATCATCTATATTGTCTATCATTTATCATCTGTCTCTTAAAATATCTATTATCTATGCATGCTATATTGTGTGTACATGTGTTTATTCCTAATTATAACTTGCTCAGTCTATACAATGTTAAATTTATGTACATGTTTTCAGGTTTGGCCATTTGATTTCAGGTAACCTTTGGTGTGCTCTTTCCCTAAGGAAAACTATATCTCCCACTCTCAGCATTTCTTATTTGCCTGAACTTCTAGCATTTTTTAAAAATACTATTGAGTCCATTTAGTCCTGACTATACATGCCTTCACGTAGCACCATCTACTGGAACACTGAATATCTGCTCAGGGACATGTTCCTGAAGAACACTGATTTCTTCCCTGCACAACTGTCAGTTGTCAATACCCTTTGACCTAGAGGTGAAACTCTTGAACCCTTCCCTGCTCAGTGCTGGAATACTGGCTGATTTGAACTTGTGCCAGTCTTAGGTATGCAGCCATATCCTCCGTGAGTTCATGTGTGTTTTGGTGCTGTCATGAATGGCTAATAATCTTTTGCTGCAGATGTCTGTTACCCAAAGTTATTACAATCTTTCTGCACGCTCTTCTTTCAAAATATCCAAGAACCTTGGAAGGAGGGAATGTGATATAGATGCCACACTTAGATAGAACTGAGTACTCCACAGTCTATTATTCTCTGCACATTGGCCAGTTGGAGGTCTCTGTATTAATTGCTACCCTTGGGGGGGGGTGAAAGCTTTTCTGATGAAGATTGTAGGACTAATTTATGAGAAACAACACTGTCATTAGGAATCAGTTCTATGTCCTTTTTTCAGAATAACAGGAATAGGTTCTCATCTAGGACCTATGACCTAGCCAACCTGTTGGTATAATGTTCTTGTGGAATGTATACAATTTACCGATGTTCATTCAAATGCTGATTTATCTACCTCATTATGTGGCTTCAATCTGGACATTGCATTGTGGTGCTTACTGTAGGCATCATCTGTCTCAAGTTTGTGTAAACCTGCCATTATTTGTTCTCTGTATTGCCAATAAAAACAACCAGCCAATGCTCAGTAATGGAGAGAATAGGGTGTGACATCCTGGTCTGGGGTGAGGAGAAAGAAGTGAGTGGGAGGAGATATCAGAGAGGAGAGGACCTGGGAACATCAGGAGAAATGGACCGCATCTAAGATATGACTAAAAAGTAAGTACAATGTGGGAAATCTAAATGGGAGGAAGCTATGCAGGCTTGGAGGTTTAGGATGGAGAAATAATTGTCCAGCATTGTGCTCTAGGTTAATTAAATAAATCCTAGTATATGTGTGATGATTCAGTATACAGCTAGTTTAGAAATAACCACTGTTTAACTAAAAGATAAATTAATATTAAATATTAATAATAATCAACACCAGTCATAGATTTTCATCAGTTAACATTACCAGGTAAAAATTCTATCTTTTATCAGATTTTCAATCTGATCAAAAAGTGATTGGTTATTCTTATAACTTGTGTGCTACTATTGCAAAAGGGGGCATATCTTACCCAGGACAACCATTTTTGTATTTCTCAGAGTTACCAGCTAGGTGAGACTCTTAATATTTTTCTCATTTGGTGTCAGACATAAAACCTCCTAGCTCTGTGAAAGCTGGCCAGTAGATATCAAGTTTCAAGGCATGTGCTATCTTCAGCACCATCAAGTTCTGAAATGTTTAGGGCCCCTCTGACCAACAGTGCATGAAGAGACTTCAATTATAAACCAAAAATTATAGCCAATTAAGAAATACTGAGCATGAAAAAAGTGGTCTTCTTCAGAGAAGAACACACCAATTGGTTAGCTAATACAGCCAGGTTAGCTCCTAAACTGTATATAGAAGTAACACACACTGAGCAGATTGTACTTACATGTTTAATAATATATATTATATAAAATTAATTAATTACATTAAACAATGAATAAATAAATAAAGGTTGTAGCATCACTTTCATTCAACAAAAGTATGACCAAATTCAATATGCAGTATCAAAATCTGTATTCCAATTCATCCGAGGAAGAAATTATGTTTCCCTTAGAAGATTACCTAAATTGTACATATTGATAACAGAAGCACCATTTTTTATTGTGCTTTATGTATCCTTTTGAGCAAGAATAATTGATTAATCCTTTGAGAGAAAACCTGTCTTAACATTTGATTTTAAAGTAAGCCATCATATTCAGGGATGTGTCCCTGCAGATAGTTTTGATTCTGTGATCAACTCTAGAGGAACAGTAATAAAAACTGCATGGTACTGGCATAGAAACAGAATGGTGGATCAATGGAATAGACTAGAAGACCCAGAAATAAACCCACACTTATGGACACCTGATTTTTGACAAGGATACCAAAACCATACAATGGAAAAAACACAGCATCTTCAACAAATGGTGCTGGTCTAACTCGATGTCTACATGTAGAAAAATGCAAATAGATTAATACTTATCACCCTGCACAAAACTAAAGTCCAACTGCATCAAAGACCTTAACATAAAATCAGACACATTAAAAATTGGTTAGAAGAAAAAGTGGGGAAGAGCCTAGAACGCATTGGCACAGGAGACAACTTCCTGAACAGAAGACCAACAGCACAGGCTCTAAGAGCAACAATCAATAAATGGGACCTTATGAAAATGAAAAGCTTCTGTAAAGCAAAGGACACTGTCATCAGAACAAAACGACTGCCTACAGATTGGGAAAGGATCTTCACCAACCCTATATCTGACAGAGGCCTAATATCCAGAATATATAAAGAACTCAATAAGTTAAATAGCAACAAATCAAGTAATCCAATTAAAATATGGGGTACAGAGCTAAACAGAGAATTCTCAATAAAAGAATATCGAATGGCAGAGAAACACTTAAAGAAATGCTCAACATCCTTAGTTATCAGGGAAATGCAATTCAAAATGACCCTGAGATTTCACCTTACACCCATCAGAATGGCTAGGATCAAAAACTCAAGTGAGAACACATCCTCGAGAGGATGTGGAGAAAGGGGAACCCTCCTCCATTGCTGGTGAGAATGTTAACTTGTTCAACCACTTTGTAAATCAATCTGGTGCTTTCTCAGACAATTAGGAATAGTGCTTCCTCAAGATCCAGCTGTACCACTCCTAGGCATATAACCAAAGTACGCTTAAATATACAACAAGAACATTTGCTCAACCTTGTTTTTAGCAGCTTTATTCATAATAGCCAGAACCTGGAAACAACCCAGATGCCCCTTAACTGAGGAACGGATACAGAAATTGTGGTACATTTACACAATGGAATACTACTCAGCAATCATAAAATGCTACTCAGGAAATCATAAAATTTGCAGGTAAATTGTGAAAACAAGAAAAGATCATCCTGATTGAGTTATCCCAGAAGCAGAAAGACACAGGTTGTATATATTCACTTATAAGTGGATATTAGACATATAATATAGGATAATCATACTAAAATCTATACATCTAAAGAAGTTAATCAAGAAAGAGGACCCTGGGTAAGATGCTCAGTCTTCATTCAGAAAGGCAAAGAGGATGGGCATCAGAAGAGGAAGAAAACAGGCAACAGGACAGGATTCTACCACAGAGGGCTTCTGAAAGACTCTACCCAGCAGGGTATCAAAGCAGATGCTGAGACTCTTAACCAAACTTTGGCCAGAGTGCTGGAACTCTTATGAAAGAAGGGGGAGGTAGAAAGACTTTGGAAGGAACAGGAGCTCCACAAGGAGAGCAACAGAACCAAAAAATCTGGGCCCAGGGGTTTTTTCTGAGACTGATCCTCCAACCAAGTACCATGCATGGAGATAATCTAGAACCCCTACACAGACATAGCTCATGGTATCAGAGTGTCCAAGTGGGTTCCCTAGTAAGGGGAACAGGGACTGTCTCTGACATGAACTCAGTGGCTGGCTCTTTGATCACCTCCTCCTGATGGGGGACCAGCCTTACCAGACCACAGAGGAAGACAATGCAGCCAGTCCTGTTGAGACCTGATAGACTAGGATCAGATGGAAGGGGAGGAGGATCTCCCCTATCAGTGAACTGGGGGAAGGGCATAGGAGAAGAAGCAGGATTGGGAGATGACAAGGGAGAGGGCTACAGCTGGGATACAAAGTGAATAAACTGTAAACAATAATAATTAAATTCATTATTATTTAAATGATTAAATAAACTGAAATTAAAATATATAATTTTTTAAAAAAGAAAAAATTCTGTGATCAGTAGGGTGCTGTTATGTTTATTAAAACTAATTTACCATCGAGTTTAGGTTTGAGACAATGGAAAAAACAAAGAGGAAGCAAACACATCCTTAGAGTTTTAAGGCTCTGGCTAAGAAATGGCTCTTATATTTATGGTTGTGAGCCTAGCCTTTAACGGCTGAGCCATCTCTCCAGCTATACCACTGCTAGGTATATACCCAAAGTTTGCTCAAGTACACAAAAGGGATATTTGCTCAACCATGTTTATAGCAGCATTATTTGTAATAGCCAGAACCTGGAAACAACCCAGATGTCCATCAACGGAGGAATGGATACAGAAATTGTGGTATTTTTACACAATGGAATACTACTCAGCAATCAAAAAGGAGGAAATCATGAAATTTGCAGGCAAATGGTGGGATCTAGAAAAGATCATCCTGAGTGAAATATCCCAGAAAGAGAAAGACAAACATGGTATATACTCACTTATATAGACCTATAAGATATGATAAACATAATGAAATCTATACACCTAAAAAAGATAATCAAGAGAGCGGACATGGGGTAAGATTATCAATCCTCGTTTTGAAAGACAGATGGGATGCTCATTGAACATATGACAGGAGTCTACTGAGCGCATTTGAAAGACTCTAACTAGCAGTGTTTTCAAAGCAAAGACTCATGACCAAACCTTTGGCAGAGTACAGGGAATCATAAGAAAGAAGGGGAGTTAGTCTGATGGGGAAAGGATAGGAGCTCCACAAGGACCAAAGATATCTGGGCACAGGGTCTTTTCTGAGACTGACATGCAACCAAGGACCATGTATGAATGTAACCTAGAACCTCTGCTCAGATGTAGCCTGTGGTAGCTCAGTAACCATTTGGTTTCCCATAGTGAGGGGAACAAGGACTGTTTCTAACAGGAACTCAATGACTGGCTCTTTGGCCTCCCCACCCCCCAAGGGAGGAGCAGTCCTATTAGGCCACAGAGGAGGGCTTTGCAGCCAGTCCTGAAGATACCTGATAAAACAGGATCAGATGAATGGAGAGGAGGTCCCCCCTATTAGTGGACTTGGCAAGGGGCACGGTGGAGATGAGGGAGGGAGGGAGGGACTGGGAGGGAATGAGGGATCGGGACATGGCTGGGATACAGAGTTAATAAAATGTAACTGATAAGAAAAAAATAAAATTAAAAAAAAAAAAAGAAATGGCTCATATAACTGCTGCAAATGGGAGAGGTCAGAGTGAAGCTCTTCTTTCTTTTGGTAAACGTTTAGAAGCATCTCTAAACATTAATCCCTCAAGCATCAGGATTTTTATTTATTAACTGGAAATAAAGACACAAACATCCAGATTAAAACAAAAAGGTTGCCAAGTTCGTAGTAATAGAGTTGTAACTGGGGCTTGGCTGTTCAGAGGTAAATTACATATCCAAGTCAGCAGACAGTGAGCTAAAGCTGTGGTTGATTAAGTTTGCAACACTGTGATCACAAGTGATCTGTGTCATTCCAGAAGATTACAAACAACAAAAATTTTCCCTTCAAAGCAAGCATCCAGTAGTCCTGTCCTGTGGGAGGACCGCCTTCTTGGCTCACAGTAAGTGTTGTTTGTTACTGTCTCCCAATGGTCCAGTTTATGGTATTTTCCTATAAATGCTGAAGGAGATGGGGAGCACCCCCCAACATGCTGGAAGAAATTGAATAGGTATAGGTATCATTTCTCTCAAAAAATAAACTCTTTTCACTTTCTTTATAAACTTTTGATAGCTGGTGTGTGTGTGTGTGTGTGTGTGTGTGTGTGTGTGTGTGTGTGTGTG